>NW_022436981.1:11770337-11771566 GCF_009761245.1 Sapajus apella | reverse complement strand
ATAACTAAGATCAGAGCAGAACTGAAGGAGATAGAGACACAATAAAACCTTCAAAAAATCAATAAATCCAGGAGCTCGTTTTTTGAAAAGATCAACAAAATAGATAGACCACTAGCCAGATTAGTAAAAACAAAAAGAGAGAATAACCAAATTTTTGCAATAAAAAATGATAAAGGGGATATCACCACAGATTCCACAGAAATTCAAACCATCATCAGGGATTATTACAAACAACTATATCACATAAACTAGTAAACCTGGAAGAAATGGATAAATACCTGGACACTTGCCTCCTCCCAAGCATAAACCAGGAAGAAGTTGAAACCCTGAATAGACCAATAACAAGGGCTGAAGTTGAGGCAGCAATTAAGAGCCTACCACCCAAAAAAAGCCCAGGTCCAGACTGGTTCACAGCCGAATTCTGCCAGACATACAAAGAGGAGCTGGTACCATTCCTTCTGAAACTATTCCAAATAATCCAAAAAGAGGGAATCCTTCCCAAATCATTTTATGAGACCAACATCATCCTTGATACCAAACCCCAGCAGAGACTCAACAAGAAAAGAAAACTTCAGGCCAATATACATGATGAACATAGATGCAAAAATCTTCAATAAAATAATGGCAAGCCAATTGCAACAGCACATCAAAAAGCTTATCCACCATGATCAAGTAGGATTCATCCCAGGATGCAAGGCTGGTTCAACATACACAAGCCTATAAACGTAATTCACTATATAAACAGAACCAAAGACAAAAACCACCTCATTATCTGAATTGATGCAGAGAAGGGCTTTGACAAAATTAAACAGCCCTTTATGCTAAAAACCCTCAATAAACTAGGTATCGATGGAACATATCTCAAAATAATAAAAGCTATTTACAACAAACCAACAGCCAATATCACACTGAATGGGCAAAAACTGAAAGGATTCCCTTTGAAATCTGGCACTAGACAAGGATGTCCTCTCTCACCACTCCTATTCAATATAGTACTGGAAGTTCTAGCCAGAGCAATCAGGCAAGAAAAAGAAATAAAGCGTATTCAAATAGGAAAGGAGGAAGTCAAATTGTCTCTATTTACAGGGTGACATGATTGTATATATAGAAGAACCCCATCGTCTCAGCCCAAAATCTCCTGAAACTGATAAGCAACTTCAGCAAAGTCTCAGGATACAAAATCAATGTGCAAAAATCACAGGCATTCCTATACACCAATAACAGACTTA
>NW_022436981.1:11607459-11770237 GCF_009761245.1 Sapajus apella | reverse complement strand
CAAAGAGAATAAAATACCTAGGAATACAACTAACAAGGAACGTAAAGAACCTCTTCAAGGAGAACTACAAGCCACTGTTCAATGAAATAAGAGAGGACACAAACAGATGGAGAAACATTCCATGTTCATGGTTAGGAAGAATCAATATCGTGAAAATGGCCATACTGCCCAAAGTAATTTACAGATTCAACACTATTCCCATCAAGCTACCAATGACCTTCACAGAACTGGAAAAAACCACGTTAAACTTCATATGGAACCAAAAGAGCGCCTGCATAGCCAAGTCAATTCTAAGCAAAAAGAACAAAGCAGGAGGCATCACACTACCAGACTTCAAACTATACTACAAGGCTACAGTAATCAAAAGAGCATGGTACTGGTACCAAAACAGAGATATAGACCAATGGAACAGAACAGAGGCCTCAGAGGCAACACAACATATCTACAACCATCCGATCTTTGACAAACCTGAAAAAAACAAGCAATGGAGAAAGGATTCTCTGTTTAATAAATAGTGTTGAGAAAACTGGCTAGCCATGTCCAGAAAGCAGAGACTGGACCCCTTCCTGACGCCTTACACTAAAATAGCTCCAGATGGATTAAAGACTTAAACATAAGACCTAACACCATAAAAACCCAAGAAGAAAATCTAGGCAAAACCATTCAGGACATAGGCGTAGGCGAGGACTTCATGACCAAAACACCAAAAGCATTGGCAACAAAAGCCAAAATAGACAAATGGGACCTAATCAAACTCCACACCTTCTGCACGGCAAAAGAAACAGTCATTAGAGTGAATCGGCAACCAACAGAATGGGAAAAAATTTTTGCAGTCTACCCATCTGACAAAGGGCTGATATCCAGAATTTACAAATAACTAAAACAAATCTGCAAGAAAAAAACAAACAAGCCCATTCAAAAGTGGGCGAAGGTATGAAGAGACACTTTACAAAAGAAGACCTACATGAGGCCAACAAACATATGAAAAAATGCTCATTATCACTGGTCATTAGAGAAATGCAAATCAAAACTACATTGGGATACCATCTCACGCCAGTTGGAATGGAGATCATTAAAAAATCTGGAGACAACAGAAGCTGGAGAGGATATGGAGAAATAGGAACACTTTTACACTGTTGGTGGGAATGTAAATTAGTTCAACCATTGTGGAAGACAGTGTGGCCATTCCTCAAGGACCTAGAAATAGAAATTCCATTTGACCCAGCAATCCCATTACTGGGCATATATCCAAAGGATTATAAATCGTTCTACTATAAGGACACATGCACACGAATGTTCATTGCAGCACTGTTTACAATAGCAAAGACCTGGAACCAACCCAAATGCCCATTGATGATAGACTGGACAGGGAAAATGTGGCACATATACACCATGGAATATTATGCAGCCATCAAAAATGATGAGTTCATGTCCTTTGTAGGGACATGGATGAACCTGAAAACCATCATTCTCAGCAAACTGACACAAGAGCAGAAAATCAAACACCGCATGTTCTCACTCATAGGCGGGTGTTGAACAATGAGAACACATGAACACAGGGAGGGGAGCACTACACATTGGAGTCTGTTGGGGGGAAATGGGGGAAGGACGGGGTGTGGGGAGGTGGGGAGGGATAGCATGGGGAGAAATGCCAGATATAGGTGAAGGGCAGGAAGGCAGCAAATCACACTGCCATGTGTGTACCTATGCAACAATCTTGCATGTTCTTCACATGTACCCCAAAACCTAAAATGCAATTTAAAAAAGAAAGAAAAAAAAGAAATTTACAGGACAAAAAAAATAAAATAAAACCACTGATGATGTGACACTAGAAAAAAAAAGAAAATCAAGAACTTCAAACCAGTACTACATAAAAATTAATATTTTGTAAAAAAAAAAAAAAAGAAATTAAAAGGAGAAAAATTGTCACTTTGAGTATTGATGCATGGAGAAATGTCACAGAAGAAGAGGAATAATTTAACACGGTCTTAAAGTACGAGAATGGTTTGTGTAAGTAAGGCGAACATAGAAGAGTATTTTATATGGGAAAATAAATGAACAAGTAGAACAGTAAGGCATTCCCAAAGCATGCCTAGAGAAAAATAGGAAAATCAGTTTAAGTAAAGTAAAATAAGAATAATAAAGACTAGTGTGAGAAAATATAAGTATGAATTCTACTTGGTGAATGATTCAATATAAGGACAAAGCAAAAAAAAATATAAAGCATAACAGATGAATCAAGTTTTGAGTTTGGGGACTGATAATTGTGGTTTTAATGACGGAAGTAGGAAAACCAGTGCAGAACTACTTTGATGTGTTTGAGGTGACAACATAACATCCTCGGGGAAATGATGAGCAAGCAGCTACAGATATGAAACTGAATCTCAGTGGAGAAGCAGAAAGGGAAGTGTGAATTTGAGACTTATCAGTACGAAGATAATCACTAAGGCCTGTGAGTGGGTGAATAGCTGAAGTGAGGCAATTAGAAAGATGAGGTAGAGAAGCAAGAAGTGTCCACAAAGAAAGCAAAGAAGGAGCAGTCAGGGAGTTAGAATGTGCATATTATCCCAAGAGCAGAGTAAGAGAAATGCAAGAGGAAATGATCAACTGAGTCAATTGGTACAGAAGAATAAAAGAGAGAGAGGGCTAAGGAAATTTGGCTGAATTGCTGACAACCAGTTTACCCTTAGAGTGGTAGAGGTGAAAGTCAGAAGCTTTCAAAAATGCGCTGAAAAGTGAGTTTATAGAAAGGGAATGGAGACAGTGGCTACTGACCACTTTGAGAGAAAGAAAATTTTGAAACTGATAGATTTGCAGCATCATCAAGGAAAAGGATGAAGTGCTCCTTTAGTATTGTTTTATTTTGTTTTTTAGGCTTCTGCATATAAAGGGGAGGCATTCAATGGAGAAAGAAGGGAAGAAGATTTAGGAGAGGAGAAGGAATGACAATTCCAGAAAGCTTAGTGATAATAAGATCTTACTTGTATATGTTTTTGTTATCTTCAGGCACTTTTACACCTATTTGTCCATTTTATTTTCATAATATTCTAAAAAGGGAGGTACTATTATCATTTTCATTTTAAAAATGAGTAAATGGAGGCATTCAGAGGCTAAATGACTTGCCCAACATGACCACCTAAAAAGGGTTGGGTCAAGAAATAAACTCAGACAAAGAGACTAGTATCATCCTCTTACCCACTGGGCTATCTCACTTTCAAGGATTAAAGAATTTTTGCAATATATTCATCAGAGAAAGGGCTAATATCCAAAATCTACAAGGAACTTAAACAAATGTACAAGAAAAAAAAAACATCAAAAAGTGGGTGAAGGATCTGAACAGACATTTCTCAAAAGAAGACACTTATGCAGCCAGAAACATATGAAAAAAAGCTCATCATCACTGGTCATTAGATAAATGCAAATCAATATCACAATGAGATATCATCTCATGCCAGTTAGAATGGTGATAATTAAAAAGTTAGGAAACAACAGAGGCTGGAGAGGATGTGGAGAAATAGAAACACATTTACACTGCTGTTGGGAGTGTAAATTAGTTCAACCATTGTGGAAGACAGTGTGGCGATTCCTGAAGGATCTAGAACATTTGACCCAGCAATCCCATTACTGGATATATACCCGAAGGATTATAAAGCATTATAGTATAAAGACACATGCACATATATGTTTATTGTGGCACTGTTCACAATAGCAAAGACTTGGAACCAGCCCAAATGCCCATAAATGACAGACTGGATAAAGAAAATATGGCACATATACACCATGGAATATTATGCAGCCGTAAAAAGAATGAGTTCATGTCCTTTGCAGGGACATAGATAAATCTGGAAACCATCATTCTCAGAAAACTAACACAGGAACAGAAAACCAAACACTGCATATTCTCACTCATAAGTGGGAGTTGAACAGTGAAAACACATGGACACAAGGAGAGAAACATCATACACTAGGGCATGTCAGGAGGTAGGGGGCTGGGCAGGACAGCACTAGGAGAAACAGCTAATATAGATGACAGGTTGATGGCTGCAGCAAACCACCACGGCACGTGTCTATGTAACAAACCTGCACATTCTGCACATGTATCCCAGAACTTAAATTATAACTTTAAAAAAAAAAGAGAGGAAGAAAAGAAAGTAATAGGAATGAATTTATTCATGAGGCTGCAAGGAAGTAAAGAAGGCAGTTTTACTGTTTTTTTCCGGGATGAAAAGAAAGTACTTGAGCATCTTTATAAGATATGATGTACCCAGTTATAAACTTCCATCTTGATAGTAAAAAAGTGAAGGAGGGATTAGGGTGAAGATTTAGGACATGAGAAGTTTGATGAAAATTTAGAAGAGTCCTCACTGCAGACTCAGCAAAAGAAGAATAAAACCTGTTGAACGCCTTCTGTAGCCCAGTTGAAGAGGAACTCTAAAGATTGGTAAGACAAGTTCAGCATGTTCTCCACAGGGAAGGATGGGAAGATTTCAGTTTGGAGATAAGCCAGTAGGCAAAGCTGTAAAGTCAGACTTGGGAATGATGTTAGGGTATTGGAGAAAAGTTAATTTAGATAATAGATTGTGTCTTACAATTAAAGGCATTAAGTTATTTCAAGTAAAAAGAAAAAATCCTGATAAATTAGTATGCTATTGATCCAACATAGATATCAAATTGGTAACTCACATATACTTTAATAAAGCAATACAGATTCAAGACTAAGCAATTGAATGGAAACATTTAAAATGTGGTATTACCATCTTATTATTATTACTATTATTATTTTGGTTATGAATTGTTCTTTATTCACTATCACTAAATCTCACACTCAGAAAGACAAAATCTATTATGAGGATTGCATGGACTGAAAATAGATTTCCAATTTCACACAGCTTTTTTTCTTCTCAGTCTGACAAAGCAAAGGCTGAAATATGGATAAAATAGTCTACCCTTGCTGAACAGTCCAGAAAACACCATTAATATATCAAAAAATGAGCTATATCATGTAATTGATATCTATACATCATAACCTTAATATAGATGACAATTTATAAGAAAATGGTAACATTATTATCATAATTATTAACTCAACTAAATGGATTTCGTGGCTCTTGGCAAATATTAAATCAGAAAGAATTTCAAATAATATAAAATCATTTTTAAAATATGCTTTATCTCATATACTTATTTTCTAGAACAAGAGTGGGACACAAACAAAGGTCAGAAAAATGTCATATTGGATGTTTCCCTAAAACATTTATTGGCAAAAAAAAATTGATATTTTAAAATTTAATTCAAAATTGATCATTAGTTGTTATAGAAGCTATTACATTTAAAAATCTATTTTTCCTTATATAATAGTGTTTGCTTTTTAGGTGATTGTTTGCATTTAGACAAGGTTTATTAACATTTTTTTCCTTTAAAAAATGTCTCAGGCTCTAAGGGCTATTATCCAGCTATATTCTGAAAGATAATCTTGATTGATTTCTAAGTATAGAGATATATTTAATTGGATAGAATACTTGTAGAATAAATGCTTTGAAACAGGATTTTGAATTTTACAAAAAGATTTAATTAAAGTGTAACCAGTAAATTATTTTAGGAAATTTTCAGGGTCTGAGCATCTGTACTAGTCAGATGCCCTTATGGTAATACACCAAAGAGCAAAGGCAATTTATATGTAAGCTCCATGTAGTTTATTTTAACTGCTTGTTCCTAGAAAACATTTATGATTGAATTCCAAAGTCAACTATAAATATTTTTACTTGTTTTATATTATACATAGACAGACAGACAGAAAGACACACACACACACACTTCAGGTGCAAAACACTTCATTGTTTTTTACACATTCCGTTACTATACACATTGAAGTGCATAAGTACATTTTAAAGTAAAATGTGAATATTATTTTGCAGATACCCACAGTAATTTTAAGTCTTTTTTTTTTTTTTTTTTTTTTTTTGCCCATTGACTGTAATTCTAAGTGCCTCCTCATCAAGACACTGCAATTTAAAGAAGCTTTTTAGGAACACTGAACACTGAACGAAGACTAGAATATAAATTAACGGCATTTTGTGATATTTTGAAAAATGTCTTGGAATTTCCCCCATAGGGAAGAACATGAAACAATACAGGACACAGATCAGGGAATTACTTTGGAAAAAAAAATAAATTTTTATTATTTCCCAAGGTCAATTATCTGTTTTATCTGCTTTTAAGATAATGTGCTTTCACACAAATACTTAATATTCTTAATACATTCAAATATTTAATATTTAGATATTCCTAACATATAAGTTTCCTCCACATTTAAATTTTAAAAGTCAAGTGTAATGAAGGATCACAGCACAGAATAATTCCCATTTTGGGGAGTTCTCACCTTGTTGCATGTGTTGTGACTGAGGAGGGTGTGAGAATCCTCCTGTTCATCACTCATGGAGAAGGACAGATGACTGAAAGGTCCTGGGGCAATACAGTCACCATGTGAGAGGGTCTGTGGATGCAGCAGGGACTTAGCAGGAGGATAGAGTTTAGTCTGATATAAAGGATGGAGCGAGACAGGCTTGGGAAGGACTGTCATACCCTGGGGGAAGAAGAAAGGCATAAGAGGATGTTAGTATAAAAAAGTCAAGCACCCTTGGAATTAGGTCTGTGATAGACATAGGTCAGAATCTCTTACCAGTAAGAAGAAAACCTCTTCTCACTAGGAAGTGTCCCTCATGAGACACCTGCTTTCAATGTGTATTGTGTATCTCTTTCAAAAATTCCTTTCAGTCCCCCACTCCAGCCTCTTCTGTGGAACAAAACAAGTGCCTGCAGAATGTCTCCTGATGGGCACCAGGTTTATTTTTGAAAGTATTAAGAGGAGATATGTGTAGGGAATAAGAGAATATATCCAAAGGAAGTAGGCTAGAGTTAGAAACGTCTTCATGGAGGAGGTAGGTAGTTATGGAAATTAAAGATGCTTGTGATCTGGTCTGGAAGAAATCAGGAAGTCAAGAGGAGGGTACTGTGGAGAGTATTAACCTATGAGCGGAGAGGCAGAAGTACAAGGTAGTTCATGACATAGTAAGTTTCAGAGCTGAGTTTGTCATGGATAAGGAATCAGGGAGAGGCAAGTCTGGAAAGAATGAATGAGGTCTTCAGTTCTAGGCAATATGTTGTTTTAGAGAAAAACTGGTGGTGTAACAAACAAAAGAGTTCAACTGCAAAGAGGGGAGGTTATGAGGCCTTAACTAGAGTGGGTCTTTAACATGGAAAAAGGATGAATGACTTTGAGGAAGGAGGAGCCACAGCATGAGGCCATGTATTATGTGAACGGAGCAAGGAAATCAAGTCTTGAGGCTACAAAGAAAAGTTGCAAAAAAGGCCGACATACAGGTATACGTCTTCTACAAATCAAGCAAATACAAATATGTATTTTATTTTACACACACAGCACATGCATACATCTATTATTTTAAAAATACAGCATCTAGCAAAGACATGGAATCAATCCAAATGCCCATCAATGATAGACTAGATAAAGAAAATGTGGCACATATACACCATGGAATACTATGTGGCCATATAAAGGAAAAAGATCATGTTCTTTGCAGAGACATGAATGGAGCTGCAAGCCATTATCCTCAGAAAACTAATGCAGGAAGAGAAAAACTAAACATCACATGTCCTCCCTTATAAGTGGGAGATGAAAAATAAGAACACATGGCATATGGTCAGGGAACAACACCCACTGGGTCTTGTCGGGGGTTGTGGGAGGAGGGAGAGCATCAGGAAGAATAGCTAATGGATGCTGGACCTAATACCTAGGTGATGGGTTGATCAGTGCAGTAAACTACCATGAGGCATATGTTTACCTGTGTATCAAACCTAGACATCCTGCACATGCAGCCTGGAACTTAAAAGTGGAAGAAAAAAAATTTAAATGCAAAAAATTGAAAAGATAACATCCTCTTTACAGTATTCTGTGTCTTATTTGTTTGATTTTTTTATTTGACTATTTTGGAATTTTTCTGTATCAGTACATGAAAGCTATTTATTTTCTACCAAGACAGGTTACTGAGTTATCTTACTGATTGTAATTGTTGTTCAGTTGATTCTCTTAGACTTTCCGGGTCTATTACCAAAAAAATCAAATCACCTAACACAGTGATAAACTTATCTCCTCTTTGCCAGTTACTATAGTTTTCATTTCTTCCTTTTGTCTAATTTAATTGGTTAATGGCTCTAACATTGTTAAATGAAAGCCATGTCAGTGGGTACCTTTAATGGAACACATGCAGTACTTATCCATTTAAGATGATTCTGACTTATAATTTTATTTCTAAATCAAACACTTCATTGTTTTACCAGGTAATTATATGAATTATTAATCAGTGTGAAAGTGATTAACATGACAACTGAGCAGCAAACACAAGACTAGCTATGTGAGAAAAGGACAGTGTTGTAATTGACAGTTGAAGGTGCTTAGGACAAGGTGGTCTGAACAGTCTCTGGTTTATATTCAGCCTTCAGTTTTTTTCTTGGAGGGTGTAAAAATCAATGCTCAGGTTGTCAGGGTGATCCATGGGCAGCAACAGGTTCACCAAATGCAGTTATCTGGGGGAATTAAGTTCTATCCAATGAGGAGAAAAATGTTTGCAGAGAGTGTGCTACTCTGTGTTTTGTTTTTCTAAGTTCACTTTTACCAATCTCCAGCTTTTAGGAGTAGGTCAAACTTGAATGCTTCTGTAGGATCAGGTGTTGTCCTCACTTTATCCAGGCAGCTGGGCAGGGAGGGAGAGCAGAATCTTATCAGTACTTGGACTGGCAGAAGAGAGCTAAGAACTTTGGCCAAGCTCAACTTGAGTATTATCAGTTGGAAATACAAAACAAAGGAGAAAGGATTGTTGGTGGTAACAACCTTCATATGTATGTTTCAATCTGTGCTAGTTGCCTTCTATGTTTGTAGAAATTATTATCCTGTGATTCTCTTTAGCACAATCCTGGGTACTTCTTCAGTAGCTTTTATCTTACCTTCCTTTTTTAAGCTACCATTTCTTTACCTTTCCTTCAGAGGTATCAAGGACCTCCAAATCCTAAGCCTTCTGAGAACTCTAAGATAGAAATGGAATCGATACTTGGCTTTCTCCCTGGCCGGCCTAGGATTTAGCTTTCTTGGGTCGCTATATCAGTTTTTCCTCATCAGGATATTTTTCTGACTTTAAAATGTTATTGCTGTGTCTCCTCTTCTTACTTCCCATACTTGTAGATTATATCTTTAAAATACAGCTTTACAATAATTTTAAGGGAATATTGGGAAGGAACATATTTCGAGGTATTGTTCAATCCACCATCCCTTACTGAAAGTCTTTAAGAGTTTTGTTTTGTTTAATAAAGATGGCACTTAAAGTCTAAGAAGATAATTACATTATTTTCCCCTTGCATTAAATCCCATTTAGTAAGGACGCAGCATTCTTTAACCTTCCACTGAGTTCTGTTTCCTATAAAACTGAGATATCTCCATTAATATTTATAACTGAGTTTGGGCTGAGGTTTCCTGTTTGTGCAACTTCTGTTGGGTTTTATAACAATGTGACACTTGCTACATAAAATAATTTAGAAGATATCCTTGCATTACTATAGTCTATAACTGTCTGCTGACAGAGTTGCAGTCATGCACTGCATAATGAAACAATGAACTGCATACGTTGGTGGTCCCATGAAATTATACCACATTTTTACTGAATCTTTTCTATGTTTAGATATGCTTAGATACAGAAATACCATTGTGTGACAGTTGCCTACAGTATTCAGTACAGCACTGTGCTGTACAGGTTTGTAGTCTAGGAGCAATAGGTTATACTATACCCTATAGCCTAGGTGTGTAGTAGGGTATACCATCTAGGTTTGTGTAAGGTACAATCTATGATGTTTGCACACAAAAGAAATGCCCTAACTAGTACAACCGCTATGTAAAACAGTGTGAAGATTCCTTAAAGAGGTAAAAGTAAAACTACCATTTGATCCAGCAATCCCATTACTGGGTATCTACCCCGAGGAAAAAAAGTGATTTTTCAAAAATGATACTTGCACATGCATGTTTATATCAGCAAGATTCACAACTGCAAAATCTTGAAACCAATTCAAATGTCCATCAATCAATGAGCAGATAAAGAAACTGTGGTATATATACACTGTATATGATGGAATACCACTCAGTCATAAAAAGGAATGAAGTAACAGCATTTGCAATGACCTGGATGACATTGGAGACTATTATTCTAAGTGAAGTAACTCAGGAATGGAAAATCAAACATTGTATGTTCTCACTCATATGTGGAAGCTAAGCTATGGGGACGCAAAGGCATAAGAATGATACAATGGACTGTGGGGACTTGGGGGCAAGAGTGCAAGGGGATTGAGGGATAAAAGACAACAATATGGTGTAGTGCATACTGCTCAGGTGATGGGGGCACCCGGATCTCACAAATCACCACTAAAGAACTTACTCATGTAACCAAATACCACCTGTACCCCAATAACTTAAGGAAGCATAAAATCAAATAATAATAATAATGAGAATTCCCCTAAGGATGAATTTCTTAGAGTGTATTCCCATCATTAAACAATACATAACTGTGTTTATTCCTTAAAAGATTGTTAGAATTTCCCCCATTAATCTATTTGTGACCTGGAGCTTTTTGGGGGTAACTTTTCACTTTTTTTTTTTTTCAGTTTTTCTTCTGGCAATTGGTTTACTGGAGTAAATTTTTCCAGGAAAACTGTATTTTTGCTATAAAGTATTAATTTCCTGTGGATTCCAAATTCACTTGCATAAGGGTGAGAGAAGCAGTGTCATATTTTGTGTCCTCTATATTGTTATTTTCATGTTTATTTCTTATTTTGTATTTTATATTTTCTCCCTTTTTATTGATCTGTTTAGCTAATAGTTTGCTATTTTACACTTTTTTCGAGGAATATATTTTATTATATTTATGAGTTCTACAACTGTTTTTCTTTCTAGTTATTTATCTTTTCCTAATCCTATAAACTCCTTTTCTTTTATTTTCTTATGCAAAGAATAAGGATTTTCTCCTTAAATAACGTTTCCCCTTAAATAATTGTTTTATTTATGTTTTTAAATTTTCCATATTGAATGCTTACTTGGTTGACATTTATTACTCTTTTTACATATTTATTAAGCATTTTTGCATTATACATTTCCTTTCAAGGACTATTTTAACTATATCTTACAAGTTCTAATAGACAATAATTTGAAAAACAATTTCATTAGCTTTCTTTTCCAGATAGAAATTTTATTTTCTATTTTTTCAAGTTTGATCTCTTTTTTATTATTTTAAAAGACTTTGTTTTAGTATAATTACAAGGTAATATAAGCTTACTTTAGAAAGATCGGAAGACATATGCAAACCAAAAAGACAATATTAAAAATACTCTCAATCTAGTGAATCCAAAGACAGTTTTCAAACACTCTTTTTTGAGAGGATCACATTTTGTGATTTCAAAATATATTACAAAACCACAATAATCAAAACAGTATGGCACTGTCATAGAAGCAGACTATAGACCAATGGAACAAAAATAAATCTACCCATAGTCTTCTCAATGAATGGTGCAGTGAAAACTGTATATCCACATGCAGAAGAATGAAACTGGATCCTTATTTCATACAATATACAAAAATCAACTCAAAATGGATTAAAAACATAAACATAAGACCCAAAACTGTATAACTCCTGAAGCAAGGAATAAAAAAGCTTCTTATTGACATTGTTGTGGGTAATGTTCTTGTTTGTTTTGCTTTTGGCACAGACACCAAAAGCAAAAATAGGTAAGTGGGATTACAACAAACTTAAAAAAATCTGTGTATAGCAAAGGAAACATTCAACAGTGTGAAAAGGCAACCTGAAGAATATAGGAAGAAAATATCTGCAAACTGTATGTTTAAGGGATTAACATTCAAAAGATATATATTTTAGAAAACCTCATACAACTCAATACCAGAAAGCAAAATAACTCAATTAAAAAATGGGCAAGAGACCTGAATAGACATTTTTCAAAAGAAGGTATGGCCAATGAGCATATGAGAAGACCAACAGGTATATGAAAGGTTGCTCAACATCACTAATCATCAGGAAAATGCAAATCAAAATTACAATGAGATATTATATCACACCTGTTAGAATGACTATTGTCAATTGGAATGAGTATTGATTAGAATGTAGAAAAAAGAGAACACTTGTACACTGTTGGTGGGAATGTTAATTGGTAAGTCAGCAAGGAAAACAGTATTAAGCTTCCCCCAAAATTTAAAATATGGCTACCATAAAATCCAGCAATCCCACTCCTGGGTATATAGCCAAACAAAATTAAATCAGTATCTTGAAGAGATAGCTGTACTTTCATGTACTCTGCAGAACTATAGCCAAGAGATGGACATAACCTAGATGTGTACTGATAGGTAAGTGGATAAAGGAAATGTGGTATAATATATAAATACACACGATGGAATATTCATCAGTCTTAAACAACAAGGAAATCCTGCAATTTGTGGCAACATAAATTAACCTGGAGGTTAATTGTGCTAAGTTAAATAAACCAGACACAGAAAGACATATAATGCATTACCTCACTTACACGAGAAATCAAAACAGTCAAACTCATAGAAGGCAGAGAGTAGAATAGTGATTATCAGGGGCAGAGGGGCAGGGAAAAATGAGTCAGTGTTAGTCAAAGCATACAAAGTATCAGTTACCAAAGATGAATAACTTCTGGAGATCTAATGTATAACAATATTAATATAACTAACAGTAGTGTACTGTATACTTAATTGCTAAGAGGGCAGATCCTAAATGTTCTTATCACAACAATAATAGTAAAAATAATGGTAACTGTGTGAGGTGATAAATATGCTACCTTGATTGTGGTGATCATTTCACAATATATATCTATCAAAACATCAAGTTTTTTACCTAAAATATACACAATTTTTAATAGTCAATTATACCTCGATAAAGCTGAAGAAAAAAGAAGGAAAACACAGAAATGTTATTCTGAATTTCCTCTTTGATCAGTTTCATGAAAAAGCAAAATTCTCAATTTAGAGATGTCAGAAAATTTGTTTTCTAACTTTGTTATTAATTTATAATTTTTTCGTGATCAGATAAACTTGTGTATATCATTTTTACCTTGGCAATTAGTAGGTTTTCTATTTTAGCCTAATGTATAGTCACTTTTTGTGAGAGTTCCACAGATATTAAAAAGAATAGTATTTTGTTTTACTTTGCTTTGTTTGCAGGATGGAGTCTGAATATATGCAAATTCGATTTACTTGAGATGATCTACTTTTACCTACTTTTTTCATTTAATCTATGATAAACTGAAAAATGAGTTAACAAAGTATTTTACCAATAATATATTTTCACTTTTTTCAAATCTTATCTCCTGCTTTTGCCTTATGAAAGTTATCTTTTGATGTTTTGATATTCTAATGACTGCATTTTCCTTGTAAATGCCATCTTTTAACATTATAAGGAGATCTTATGTGTCTTACTTAAGGAAATTTTAGCCTGAATTCAATCTGCCCATTTTGCAGATTATAATCTCTTTTTTTTTTTTTTTTTAATTTGTGGTAGGTACCTGGAATACTCTGTCATTTTTTAACTGTCCACTACACTTTGTTTTAAAGGTATCAAGTTAAAGATTAATTTTGTTTGTTATTCAATCTGGAGTTTTTTTTCTTTTTGTATTTCATTTATTTCCATGGCAAATGAATTTCCTGTAAGAGATGTTTTTGCAACAGGTTCATACCGGGAAAGAACACTACCTGGGATTATCTCTGTGACCAGGGTTTGAGATGTTAGTTGGTTTAGGCTTTACTTCTAAAATAATAAAGACTATCATCAGCTATATAGCACTTTCCATATCAACTTTTCTGTGCCTAGGCTGTCACAAAGAGAGAGAGCATTAAACCAGGAGATCTCACTCGTGTCTTTCAAAAATGAATATTGCTAATGCTTCTTGAAGTTTGTTACTTTTTAAAATAATTTGTCATGAAGTAACTTGAGAAACTCTGAATGATGCCAAAGATTTTCATGGTCCTTATCATGAAGAGAGTTTCATTATTGTAAATAATCCTCTACGTGTGTGTGTGTGTGTGTGTGTGTGTGTGTGTGTGTGTGTGTGTGTGTGTCTCCTTTGTCATTATAGGTTATCTATAAATGGTGATATAACTGCAACCTCATAGTACCCTTTTTAATGTAGTCCATTGCTATTATACCTTCACAATTTTCTCATAAAACAGTGCTTTTACTAAAGAAGTCACTTACTTTAGAGAACACATTTTTTATTTTCCCTTAAGAGTCAAAAATGTCACTTTCTGTATATTTCATATATTTCAAATGTCACTTTCTGTATATTTCATATTTAGAAAACAGATGTTACAAACTGAGAATATTTTATAATTTATACTTTGATCCAATTGCATAATAAAACCCCCATATTGGGAGTAATTGGCTCATTACTCACTTTTTCAAATCTTCAAAGGCATTTTCTATGCATTTTCTAATGGCATTTAATTACAAAGGAATAAATTTCAGTTAATTGTTCTATTGTTATTATTCCACAATAAATACTTCAGCAGGAAGAACACATGTATCCCCAGCTGAACTAGGTTTTTCATTTTTCCCTATTAAAATTCTTGAAAAGAGAATTTCATCATTTACTTCAGTAAAACTTTACACATTTTTTTGCCCCAACTTTACACATTATAATATTGCGTACCTTATGTCTTTAAACAGTACTGAAAATTGCACAGTTTCATGACTTTGGATGCCTGTTTTGTTAATATGTTACCAAGTGTGATGTCGTAATGCAATTATTAGTTAAAACTCAAGGCAAAAATATAAACTTAAGGCTTGGCGTATTCATAAAAGCAGATATAAAACTATGTTTTAAATTATTTTAATCATTTAAAAAAACAACCTACTTCTTATCAAATGCAAGTAGATTTTCAGGGTTTAAAATGATACATACGGCTGACGACAAGCTTATGCTAGACATAGATATGGTGTCACCTCTGCCATTTCTTGTTGCTTATGTTTGTTATCAGCAGTGGTTTAGTCAACCTGGATTATTTTGCAGAAGTTTTTTTTTTTGTTTGTTTGTTTGTTTGTTTTAATGAAGTCATTTGATTATGTTAAGATGGCTATTTTAGTTAAAAAATAGTTTAAAATGATACTTTGTATGTCTAGCTAACTGGGCACATATAGCGCGATACGATATAACACGCTTAAGGAATGGCCAACTGCGGGCTCACTTTCCATCATCCCAAGTTAGAAAGGCCTGACATCGTTCCAGGGAATCTCATTTAGAATATATATGAGTTGTAAATATCTAGCACTCAGACCTACAAAGGAGATCCATGTAAACCCACATAAATCAGCAAAGCTTAGAATTTTTATAATTTTATATTCGAAGTTGGCAAGCTTTCTGTAAAGTTCCAGTTAGCAAATATTGCAGGCTTTGCAAACCACAAATCTGTCACAATTACTCAATCCTAATATAGTAACATGAAAGCAGCCTTAAACAATAGATATATACAGTCATGCACTCTATAACAATGTTTTGGTCAGCAGACAATATATGCATTGGTGGTCTCATAAGATTAACATGGAGCTGAAAAATTTCTATTGCAGAGTGATGTCTTGTGACCCTGACCCTGCCTAGGCTAATGTGTGTATTTGTGTTTGATTAAAAAAAAAAAAAAAAAAGTTTAAAGAGAAAAAAAAAAATCCAGAAAATTTTAAAAGAGAAAAAGCTTACAGATTAAGGACATAAAGAAAAAATATTTTTGTACAGTTGCACAATGTGTTTGTATTTCAAATTGTGTTATTACAAGATTCAAAAACTTTAAAAAATTAAAATTTATTAAGTAAAAAATGGCAGTAAGTTGAGGTTATTATTGAAAACAAAAATTGACCAGGCATGGGGGCTCACACCTGTCATCCCAGCACTTTGGGAGGCCGAGGTGGGCAGATCACCTGAGATCAGTAGTTCAACACCTGCCTTGACAATATGGTGAAACAACATTTCTATTAAAATACAAAAAATTATGTATGATGGCATACACCTGTAGTCCCAGCTCAGGAAGGTGATGCAGGAGAATTGCTTACCCAGGACGCAGTGAGCCAAGATCGCACCACTGCCCTCCTGCCTGGTGACAGAACAAGACTACATCTCAAAAAAAAAATTAATAAATTTAGTGCAATCTAAGTGTTTATAAAGCCTACAGTAATGTACAAGTAATGTTCTAGGCCATCACATTTACTCACCATTCGTTCACTGATCACCCAGAGCAACTTCCATTCATGGTAAGTGCACTATATAGGTGTTTCTTTATCTTTTACATTGTATTTTCACCGTACCCTGTCTATAATCAGATATGTTTACATATGCAAATAGTTACCATTGTATTACAGTTGCTTACAGTATTCAGTACAGTAATGTGCTGTACAGGTTTGTAGCCTGCAGCAATAGGCTATACCACATAACCTAGGTGTAGTGGGCAATACCATCCAGATTTGTGTAAATTCCCTCTGATGTTCACAGAACGACAAAATCACCAAAACGGGCAAGGCTGTGTTCCAATAATACTTTATCTATAAAAGCATTAGTGAGCCCAGGTTTGGCCCACAGGCCATAGTTTGTGAGCCCTCTTTGAGATTTGTTTCAAAACACACTAATAAAATCTCTATCATGTCTAACCTGTGACCTATGTCAACCCCAGTGAATTATCTTGAGACTGGCACCTAATATTTTAGAGATCACTGTTCTAAATGATTCTTGAAGATGAACATCACACTATCCTGCCTTAGCATGCAATATAAGAATCTTTTAATGTTCCAGTTTTTGGGGGATGCACAGTGATCATAAAATTGTCTTGGACATGTTTCTGTCAATGACATAGGTAACAGTCATTTCTGATAAAATGCTTTAAACCACTTTTCAGTTACTTGAGAATTGTCCTCTTCAATGTAAATATACATACAACTAATTTTCAAAAAAAGAAGGCATCACTGAGGAACCGGATTTCTTAAAACAATTAATTATTTTTTGTTGATGATATTATCATATCCTGCAAAACTTCAAGAAGACAGGAACTTATGAAGCAAGTAATATCTTTGTTCATTAGAGAAAAATTAGCAGACAAATATGCAGTGAATAAATTAATTTAGCTCTGTTTAATTGACAGACACATCAGAAAATCAATGTTATAGCCATATCTGATGGATTTGGTGTTCTAGAAAAAGCCTACTTTCTTCTCAACCATCAAATCATACTGTTTAACTTCAAACGCTGTTTCCATTGTAACATCAAAGGACATTTTAAGGCATTGTGAGCTCTTCTCATTAAAGCCTAAACATCTGAGATGCCTTTGTTCTGTCCCGGCATTTTTAAGTCACTTCCTTGCCTGTGGTTTGGAAGTGAAAGGTGAAAATCCACTTTCTCTTCACTCATGCTGTCCCCTCTTCACACTGAAGTTTTCTGTCTGAGTATAAGACACCTTTGTGAACTCGGAGCACCACAGGTAAAATTACTGGAGCCTTTAACTCAGTCCTATCTCCCATCTTCCCACCTTTTTGGTAAAGCAACATTTGTTTTTAAATGCAGCACTTATTTTCAGCTTCCCTTTGCTCTCTAGAACTTATAACAATTTAAAATCAGAGCCATGGCATTTTTGCTACAATTTTAATGTAAATCAACACCTTGTTAATAAAATCATGAACAGTAGTAATATTTTCTTAAAGAGCGGCCCCCTTTATATAAAAACATGTCAGCACTTTATAGGTACCATCACAGAAACCCCATAATACTAAGAAATAAGAGATTTCGATTAACTGCATTTCAGTAAGATCAAGCCAATATAAATTGGTTTTGAATGTATGGCATATCTCCTAGCTTAGAAACGCAAATTTTGAAGAATCCATATGCATTTTTAGAACAGATAGATTTAAAGCAACATATCTATTCTGAATACCAATTTGAACCAAGAAAATTTGAACTTGTGAAGTATGAAAAATTTAGCGTATGCTTAGCTATTTCAAATCCTCTATATAAAAAAGTTTTAATAATCACAACATAATTTTTAAGATAGAATTTGGGTAACTTAGTGCTTAAATTATATGGTTGTCTGACAGCAAGTTACACAGAGCAGATGGCGTGGGTCAGCCTGGCGGTATCTGATGGAGGTACACTCAAGGGAAAAGAAAGTAAAATATTTCATAATGAATCACAGTGAGCAGTGGAGGACTACAATGCTGAGTTTTATGTTTTTCTATACATACAGTTTGATTCTGGTCTTTCATTTTCCATCTGGTGGTGTTTAGGAGAAAGGAGAAATTAAAAATTTAATTAAAAATTTAAAAAGTAAAAAAAAACATAGAAAAGAGACTTCTACAATTTCTCATAATGGGAGAGAGAAAGAAGACAATGTATTCAGTTGACCCTTTAACAGGAAGTCAACCCCTTTCTTCCAAAATTGCAGTGATTCTAAAGGAAATGATAACAGGAAACATTTAAGCATTCAGAGCCCTTTGATAGTCATGTAACCATTGCAGTATCATTCTTAACAACTAGATATGGAAACAATATAAGTGTCTGTTGATGGATAAATGGGCAAATGAAATGTATTAAACAATGAAATATTATTCAGCCTTAAAAAGAAAGAAATCCTACCATTTTTAATAACATGGATGAACTCCAAAGATATTATGCCAGTGAAGTGAAATAAACCAGTCACAAAAGGACAAATATTGCATGATCTCATTTTAGAGGAATCTAAAATAGTCACAATTATAGAAGCAGAGAGTAGAATGGTGGTGACCAGGGGTTAGAATGTGGGGAAAAGGAAAAATGGTGTTTAAAGGGTACAAACATTCAGTCGTCAGAGGAATAAGTTCTGGAGAGCTAATGTATAGCATGGTGACTATAGTGAATAATATTTTATTTTTTACTTGAAATTGGCTGAGAATAGATCTTATGTGTTCCCATCCCTTATACATGCACAGAGTAGATAGTATGGTAATAGTTAAGTTGATTAATTTGATTGTAGTAATCATTATGTAATATACACATACATCAAATCACGTTTTATATCTTAAATATGTACAATTTTTGTCAATTATACTGCCTTAAAGATGAAAACAATTGGAAAAAATTTTAAAAAATTATACTTTTAAAAAATCACAAATGCATATTAGTATGGGTCCATTAGAAATGGTGATTAGTAGCCCCATTTTTGCAGGATAAAATTGAAGTTCAGTAAGGACTGATTTTTTTTTGAAAATCACAAGAGCCCATATTCTTGCCACTGTATTCTATCATCATCATTTCCTCTTTTTCAGGAAGTAGGAAAGTAAAAAGCTGCAGTAACTAGCCACCAAAATAGGATTCCTCAATGATCAGAGGACCCAAAGACCAGACATATCACCTCTGTTGCAGAAGGAGGCCACAGAATGTGCAGCCTGAGTGTAAAGTGGACAGCTTTTAGAGAGGAAGTACACAGGGTCCAGAAAAGTTTACAAATAGGAGGAAAAAGACAGAGACCAAGGTCCAGAATATTGGGAACTCACTAGAATCTAAGCTCCATGAGGCAGGGATATCGTCTGTTTTATTTCCCGGGGAATCACCCAGGCCTACTGCAGAGACTGGCGCAAATGTTAAGTGCCCGAATATTAAGTGTAGAGGAAAAGGGGATATGTAGACAGAGAAGCACCAACACCAGTCAGCATAAAACCACAGCACTCACTGTTCAGCATTGCGGAGACCACATGCTCATCTTTGTTTTCAAGTTGTGTCTTTCTCATAGTCCTGTGTTCCTTCTGCCAACCCAGGCAGCTAACGATTCATTCTATCCTCATGTTTCTGGGTTTAAATGTTTAGGCAGAATTGCAAAAAGAAAGGAAAAAGTCATGGTTTTTTGGGGGGTTGTTTTTGTGTCTTAACCACTTTTTAAACTATTATGCTTTCAGTTCTGGGGTACATGTGAAGAACATACAGATTTGATACACTGGTATACACGTGCCATGGTGTTTGCTGCATCCACCACCCTGTCACCTACATGAGGTATTTTTCCTAATGCTATCCCTCCTATCTACCCACCCCCTGCTATCCCTCTCCTATCCCTCCACCCCTAACAGGCCCAGGTGTGTGATGTTCCCCTCCCTGTGTCCATGTGTTCTCAACGATAAACTGGATAAAGAAAATGTGGCACATACACACCATGGAAAAGTCATGTTTTTAGAGTTTTGGTTTCAAAACAGATTTTGGAAACCCATGCCAGTGTTAATACTTTGAGAGAATAAAATTGGGGTTTCAAAAGCATAGGACCTAGGACATCAAACCTCTAAGACAGACATAATTAATCAGAGTAAGAATGTGTGAACTGTGCTTAGACTGGGGGCAGAAGGATGGAGGGAACAGAGGAAAGCAAGATCAGAAGCCTCAGTAGGACTAGGCAAGGTCCCTAAGCACTGTGGTCAGCACTGAGCTGACTCCCAGGGTGGAAGTGGTGGTGATGAAGATAATTCCTGATAAATCTGGGGAATCAGAGATTAGAGAGAACTTTTCCACTGATTGCCAAGTAAATCTAGAAGAAATGAACCACTTCACTAGTTCCCCTGTGGCTAGTATCATGTGGAAGGCATAGACTAGAAATGGCTGCTGGGTGTGTCTTGGCAGAAAGCCTTTAACAAAAAGAGGGAAGAGACTCTGACAGATGTCATTTCGAGACATCTCAAAGGAGATTTTGAAAACCAGTTATATAAATATATATATATATATATATATATATATATATATATATATTTTTTTTTTTTTTTTTTTTTTTCCAGAGACAGAGTCTTGTTCTGTTGCCAGGCTGGAATACAGTGGTGCCACCTCAGCTCACTTCAACCTCCAATTCCCTGGTTCAAGCATTTCCTGAGTAGCTGAGATTACAGGCACACACTACCATGCCCAGCTAATTTTTGTATTTTTAGTAGAGACGGGGTTTCACCATGTTGACCGGGATGGTCTCGATCTCCTGACCTCGTGATCCACCTGCCTTGGCCTCCCAAAGTGCTGGGATTACAGGTGTAAACCACTATGTGGACTGTAAAACTGTTAGAGTTGTTCTGAGCATAAGAGCTATTGAATTTCAGAAAATGGTAGAAAATTATACTAAGTGAGTAAGTATGATAAGTTGCTTGAAAATGTGTGACTTGACTGATGCCTGCAGATCTGTGACTTGCTGTAAAAAGATAAGATCATCTTTATCAAAGCACATAACAAATAAATGACTATGCTCTTCCTGATTCCTATGGCAGTCAGGTAATCAAAGTACCCTATCCTTGTTAGGAAAACAGAAGAGACCATGGTTTTATTATTTTGGTGTAACATTTTCAAGTGGAGATATACTATATACAAACATCAGCTAATTACAACCTTATTAATTCTAAAAGCATGTAGATATCTTTGAATTTAAAAAAAAATACAACTTTCACAATTCTGAACAGATTATGTACATACAAGATATGCCTTTTTTTTTTTTTTTGAGATGAAGTCTCATTCCATTGCCCAGGCTGGAGTGCAGTGGCACAATCTTGGCTCACTGCAACCTCCACCTCTTGGGTTCAAGCAATTCCTGCCTCAGCCTCCTGAGCAGCTGGGATTACACGCACATACCACCCTGCCAGCTAATTTTTGTATTTTTAGAAGAGATGGGGTTTCATCATGTTGGCCAGGCTGGTTTGGAACTTTAGACCTCAGGTGATCTGCCCACCTTAGCTTCCCAAAGAGCTGGGATTACAGCCACAAGCCACCAAGCCCAGCCTAAGATATGCTTATATTATAGCATTACAACTGCTTAGTGTTACAAAATTTAGACACATTAAATGAAGCATTTATATTCTTTATGCTTAAGGAGTATTATATTTTTAAGTGATCTTACAGTTTTTAATATATTGACGTTTTGTTCTTTCTAATCTATTATTGTCTTAACAAGGGATTTAAGTGAAAGGCTTGATGTTCTACAACTAAATTATTTTCTTATACATAGCCTGTGTAAGTCCCACACCACTTCCCAGAGAGAGATTCAAAAGGCAAAAATTATCCCCAAAGTTTATTGCAAGGATTAACCCAGAGACTTTTGTAATTATGAAACAAATGAATGAAGTATGGCATCTTCTGCACTTCAAGAATTGCTGAGACAGTAAATTCAGAAACAGGGAAGCGCAAAGGCACATTCACTTTCATTATAAAAAGTATCTTCATTTAAATTTCAGGTTGCCTACTTAGCCTTCTTATTCAGGATATTTGCAGCAGGAATAGTTGACAAGTTCACCAATGTGAAAAAGAAAAAAAAGTAACTTAAGTAGCAAATGCCAAGACCCTTTAAAAAACTACTAAATATGTATGTGTGTGCATTTAATTACCTTGTGCATACACGCATATATTTAATTTTGAAAATAAATTATCCATCCTTTTAAGGTTTTTAATTTAAGGCAAAGCAAAATAAAATTATAGTTACTCAAAGGGAAATAGTAGCAATAAATCATATTGATGATTTCTCAATACAAATAGGAAGTGAACAGAAAGTGACTTTTAAAGAAAGGGGGGAAAAAGATTTTCTACTCCAAATTGCTTTATCCAAGTTGCGAAGGCAGAGGGAAGTGCATGCATGTGCACACACACAGGTACACACACATGTACATCATACTAAACCCTATATGGCTGGGTATTTGACATGATGTTAACTTAAACAATAGATTAACACTTTTCATCTCTCCAAACATGTGACCTAAATAATACTTGTTTTTCCCCCTCTTTTTTGAATCATCTAATCATCAAATATCAGGAGGGCTCCAACAGTATTTAAAGACATAAACATAGAATTTCAGGATACAAGGAGACCTTTAATAAAGCACCATAGTCCACTCATTGCGCAGGTGAAGACAACAAGGTCCAATATCAGGAATGACTTAATCCAACAATACGGATTTAAGGAGTTATCATACAGATTGTCCGACTCTTTCAAATTTCTCTTTTAGTTGATTGTTTTAGATAATAATTGGGGAACTATAATAAGAAAGAAGAAATGTAAGGTGAAAAGCCATAACTTTGCTGATATATCTGGAATCAATGAAAATGTATATTCCTTATCAAATAGGACTACCATGAGTAGAAGCTACATGGGACAATATTTGGAATGTGAGGAATTCCAAAGATAGAGTTTTCCCTTCTTCTTGTAAGTCAAATAGGAAAAATGTCTTAGTTAAAACACAAAAAGAAGGCACCTAATCAATGTTGGTTGAACTGAATTGCCCTTGGCAGGGATAAAGTAATGAGCTTCATTAGTAAGAGTATTGGAGCAGAGAGAATCAAGAGATGTTCCAGTCTAGGATTTCTCAGTGCCAGCATTATTACCATTTGAGGCTGGATAATTCTTTGCTGTGGGGGAATATACTGTGCATTGCAAGATTTTTGCCAGTATCCTTGGCCTCCACCTACTAGATGCTAGTAGCACCGTACTTTCTCAGTTGTAAAATCATCTCTGGTTGAGAATCACTGATCTGGTCCCATCCCCTCATTTCACTGACAACATTCAGGTTTCACAAATGCACAGAGTAGAGGTGATTAACCACAATGTCACAGCCAGAATACACACTTCAAAACTGTTTCTGCAAAGCCCAGCTGTCCTAGCTTTCCTTTGGTTCTATTATACATAAAAATGAATCAGGTCATCAGATCCTGCCTGAATATGGTTTTTGACATGGGAAGGTATAAACTAGCTTGACTCTACAATGCCCTGCAATGGGCCTGTCTTCAACTGCATGCAATTCATAGAGACCTAAGCTTAAGAGAGAAAAAAACAACTCTATTTTTCTGAACTTAACCCAATGTAATAAACATCATATATATTTGCTTTACTTTTGCAGAAAAAATATACCAAACCTCCCCACTTTATTTTTATTTTTTGAGATGGACTCTCACTCTGTTGCTCTGGTTGGTGTGCAATGGCATGATCTCGGTTCACTGCAACCTCCTCCTGCAGGGTTCAAGTGATTCTCCTGCCTCAGCCTCCCCAGTAGCTGGGATTACAGGCACCTGTCACCATGTCTGGCTAATTTTTTGTATTTGTAGTAGAGATGGGGTTTCACCATGTTGGCCAGGCCGGTCCCAAAATCCTGACCTCAGGTAATCCACCCACCTTGGCCTCCCAAAGTGCTGTGATTACAGGAGTGAGCCACTGCACCCAGCCCTCCCAACTTTATTAGATAAAAATAGACAAGTCAGTTCCTGGTAAGCTATTTATTTACTTACCAAAGGAAGTTTTTCATTTTTAAGAGGAAGTAAGGTAAAAAAATTTTTGAAGATCTTGAGGTTCATAAAGAAAATTGATACTTGGATGCCTGAGCTGCAATAGATTAAATTTCACTTAGGATGACCTCATTTGAAAATTAGAACATTATTTTTTAGAACTCTAAAAACCTACGAGTAATTTCATCCCTAAAGAACCACCAACTTTGAAATTAAAAAAAATTAGTTTATGTCTCCCTTTCCATTAAGTCTTTGAAATAGACAAAAATACATTTCTTTTTTTTTTAATCTTGGAGTTTTCTTTCTATTCATTTATTCAAATGATTTGCATCACTCCGTTGATTCTCTTCTCCATAGCTGTCTTTTGCCTTATTTTAGTGGAATTCAGAACACAGTTTGATTACCAGCTTTAGTTATTTGCTTCTCCTATGGCTTCTTTTGGTTGCTCTTCTCATTAAGATTTATTGTTTTTCCTGTCTAAATTGCTTAGTTTAGGATATTTTATCTTGTGTCATAGGAAGAGAAGGTTCCCAACTGTCTTCATACAACTAACCTTCAAATTTACATATCTTGTCATATTTTAGGTTTGTCCTCATTCAAAATCTGCCTATAATACACATTTAAAAGATATGCCAATATCTCTAAGGTTGAGGGATTGTAAAATGTGTTTAAACACATTAAACTTAGCATTCATATTCAAAGAATACCCCCAATTTTTATCATATTCTCCTCTATGCATTCTACCTTGAACTCATGTCTCATGAGTGAAAACAAATGTACAGCACAGAAAAGAAAATCACAAGCCAATACCTTTGCATTTCCTAAGCATACTTATTAATAGCTATCATACAAAACATGTTAAGGCAGTTATAGAATTGAAACTGTGTAGGGAGGGAGGGAGGGGATTTCTGTAGACAGTGTCCTTGGAGAGTAGCACTAGTTAGATCAAAAATATCTTATGTATTAAAAGACAATTTGGTACATACTGGCAAATAAAAATGTATTTAAGATTCTCACCCACATGCCAAAGGTATGTGATTGTTACCATCTATGGTTCTATATACAGGCTAACCTTGAACTGACTCAAAATTTGAGAAGATTTGAGACAGAGACTCCTATGAAATAATACATATTAATGCATCTTTTTTTCTTACAAACAAACAATATTTTTAAGAGATGGAGGCCTTGTTTTGTTCCTTAGGCTGGAGGGAAATGGCACAATTATAGCTCACTGGCACCTCGAATTCTTGGGCTCAAGCCATCCTCCTGCCTCAGCCTCCTGAGTAGCTGAGACTACAAATGCATGCCACCACAACTGGCTGATTTTTAAATTTTTGTAGAGATGTGGTCTCCCTATGTTTCCGGGCTGGTCTCAGACTCCTGGGCTCAAACAATCCTTCCACCTCAGCCTCCCAAAGATCTGGGATTACAGGCATGAGCCACCGCACCCAGCCAACAAACACAAATTGTTAACCTTCTAATCTCAGAATAACATTGATTTTGGATATTATTTCAAATTACTTTTACATAGATGTCCCCTCTCTCTTTTGAAATGCTGTTTAATACTTTTCAGATAAAACCAATAAAGAATTTAAAAATTATATTTTAACAAAGACCTATTTTTAAACTGTAATGTGGTTTGTACGAGCGGTTCTAAATATAGCAGTGGCCAATCTCCCTTGAATAAATACACATAAAAACATCATGTGTTAACAAAACATAGAACACATTTGCATAAAACTTTCAAAATGTCATTGTTTCCCAGTAGATTAGGATATGATCAGACACTACATTTTCACCAACTGTTTGTTAAGCAAATAATGCTTCAGACCATTATGATAGAAATGGCAAATAGGTCTTCTTTGGGTGTTTGCTATTTTAAAAGAAAATAAAAATTTCTTTAAGATTTTTATCCCTACATAAGGCAGCTGAAGAGGGGCATGGAAAATAAATTCCCATTAACAACTGACATCTGCAATAGAATAATTTAAAGCATAGGTTACAATTTTCCAAACTTAATGTATACATAAAATCAACAGAAAGAAAACGTCAAAAAATGGGGTGCAGAGGTGATGGAAGTATGAAGAAATGAACCTATCTAATTATATTTCAGAAGAAAAGGCAAATATTGTCTCAAAAGGACAATTTTTTAGAAAATGTATCCTAAGAGACATTTATTGTGCTGATAATTTTTTTATTACATATAGAACATTCTGTTCATACTAAATTGTCTATTATATCTTTCATATAAAGGAAGGAAGCAAGGCCAAATAGAGAAAACATCACACAGAATTCAGTACTTAAACAAAAACAACATGGCAAAACTTAGAGAAGCCAAATCTCTGTTCATAAACCTTCCCAAAGAAATGTAACACTACAAGAAATTGCAGTTTTCCTCTTGTAAAAACAATCTAGCAAGCCACTTAGTCATTTCTATACCTAAAAAGGTTCATTTAAACATTTTACCGCAAAATATTTCTTAATAAAATGTTCAACCTCGGCACTATTGCTATTTTGAGTGAGATAATTCTAAAAATAATAATAATAAAAAATAAATAAAATAAAATGTTAGTAATGATAAAAGATGATTTTATGACAGAAGATGGGCCACCTTGATTAAGAAACAAACTTTGAAAAAGAGTTAATTTGTGGCAAAGCCAGAGTTTTTCAGAGAGAGTAAAAGGCAGTACGACAATACTGACAAGTTTCACCTATGACAAAGGTATTTGCCCTGTAATATTAACATGCAGGTGACATAAAGAAGGGCAGTTGAAGGTCACAGTTGAAATATAACCTGATGAATCATTAGATAGAAACCTGAAAGTCACTGACATAAGCATCACAGTTGAATGTCAAATATAGTCATTTTGGAAGGGAAGAGAGGTAAGTCAGATGTCTAAAAAAAAGTGTCAGAAGAAAAGCAGGAATAATATACTCCAATAAGGAGAATTTCCTATAATTACCCTTCTATGTTCTCTGTGAGGTAGCATGGAGGAAATTCTCTAAATGGTCACCTTCATACAAAATATGTTCTCTCTCCAATTTAAACAAAGAAGAAGAAAAATATGAGGCATACACGCTGGGAAGTGTTATTTCTCATAAACAAAAAACAAAGAATGATATTTCTGGGAAAATCAGATGAAACAATGTTCTCCCTTTAATTCTATCCAACATAATTTTTTATAGATTTCCTTAGAGCTTTAAGAAAATAACAGTATATCTAATACTGTGAATTGCATTATTAATTTATAAAGAAAGAGACAGGATTTTTACATAGCACATTATGTAAATGAGGTGAATTATTGCCTTTTTATATTAAACCGAAAATCTTCAATGAAATCCTCTTTAATTACACATATTAAATGATCAGAAAACAATCAACGTATTTTGCAAACTCATAAACAGTCAGAATAAACTAAATACCATTCAGCTCTTTAGTATCTTCATTCTCATCAATGAATTGCTTTTTTGAGCTTCTACGTCTTCCAGATGCCCACTAGTCCAATCAATTGTGCTAATTTTTTCCAACTCTACCTTTAATTACCAATAAAAATATGACTTGAAACACATACCATAGTTTTTAAATCCATACATTTATGACAAAGTGTGAGGACATTTTGTAATAACTCAAAAACACCACAAATTGAGACAATAATGAATTAACTGAATAATGAAGATTAATCATTAATTAATAATGAAAGAACATAATTTCAGAAAAGCATAATCTTCATTTTGAAGAGTTTTGTTTGTTTGTTTTGTTTTGTTTTGTTTTTTAATAACCCCATGTAATATACAATGATGCTTTCTGGCCTATACAACTTTGATGGAAAAGTTGCTGGCCAGTAAGTTTCATTTACTTGATTATGCATTTGGTTTCAAATTTGGCTGTTAGTACTCAGTGGTTATTTCCAGGCAAACTTTCAGCTAATAATCAGGTCAAAAGGCTGCCCAGCTGCACCTTTTTGAACTACAGTAAATACATCTCTGTCTAGTCTTATTATCATCTTTAGTGTCTGACATTTTGTAACAGAGTTTTGAAATCATATTTTATGGCAGTGAAGCTGCTAGGAAAAATTTATTGACTTAACAATCCCATCCAACATCTCCTGTCATGTGGAACCGTCCCCAGTACAAGGCAGATTAGTGAATGTGAGCTGCTTCCATTTGGCCCAACTATCTGGCTAAAGAATTTTCCATTACATGGGTGGATGAGATCAGCTGACTTTAGAACCATTCAATTTATTCTGTGGCAGCAGCGTAAGAGAAGACAATAGTGACTAGAACTGAATTTGCGCACACTTTTTGTACTGAGGTTCTGATGAAGTAGCAATGGTGAGATTATAAATTTTATTAATTAATTTTTATTATTTTTTAGACCGTCTCACTCTGTCGCCAGGCTGGAGTATAGTGGCCCGATCTCCACTCACTGCAATCTCCACCTTCCTGGTTCAAGTGTTTCCCCTGCCTTAGCCTCCAGAGTAGCTGGAATTACAGGCACTCACCACCATGCCAATATTTCGTATTTTAATAGAGACACGGTTTCACCATGTTGGCCAGGATGGTCTCGATCTACTGACCTCGTGATCCCCTCACCTTGGCTTCCCAAAGTGCTGGGATTATAGGCATGAGCCATCACACCTGGCCTCAATTTATTTTTTAAGTAGAAGCAAGCATCTACCCTTGAAAGCTGTTTTGGTATCTGCATCCACTGTAGATTCTGGACACAATGAGATGATAGTTAAAGCTCAACATGAAAAGGCCAGTTGATAGTACATGCCATTTCCCAGATGTTCAGTGGCGCCAAGGTTCTGTCGTAACTTTCCCTTTCATGCCAGGTCAATGAATAAGGCCGGGGACCTTTGGAATTCACTTTTAAGTGGTATGCTAGGCTTCTTTCAGTTCTGACAGTGCATTGTCTGCTATTACCTCTCATGTTCCACATTAAAATGGGGATAAAAACAAGGACAAATTGGTTGGGAAAAAAACATAAATAAGATTAGGTCCATGGTAACAAGATTTGCAAAATAGGTCAAATTTTCAGTCTAGTATTTGGAAATAAATAGATTTATGTTGTAACGTGAAAAGAGCTTTGAACTTACTTTGTAGTCAGAAAAAGCAATGAAAAGAAACAGCAATTATTTTTAATGACTAGAATTTCCTGTACTTGAAAATGGAATTTATCATTTTCAAAAGTAGGCAGTATATGTTGTAAATTACAGGTAGATTAACTCAATATTCTACAAGGTGTCTTGCTTGAAGTAAAATGCACAAATTTAAAATTATACTCACAGAGAAGAATAAAGTTATTTCCAAGCATTGGATCATATTGTTAACAATGTATGTAACATGGATAATATGTGAAATTTAACTGTTGGTGGTTTGATTTTCATATAAGTATTAAATTATTTTTATAAACATTTTATAATTATCCTATACTGTCTAAAACTTCATATTAAAAGCTGCTAAAATATTAGTGTCATGTAAGCAACAGATATTTCATAAATGCTTTTTGTCAATGACAGAAAAATGCTTTCCCCAAGGAGTTTCCATTTCTGTTATGTGTGGAATTAGTGAAGGCAATCATATATATTAACAAGATTTTCCTATTTAATTTAATTTGAGGACTATATTTTATTCTACAAAATAAAAATAATTGCCTCTAATTATCATTTTTGATCATATCAATGCCTTCGAAAAAATTCAGAGTTGGCCGGGCATGGTGGCTCATGCGCCTGTTATCCCAGCACTTTGGGAGGCCGAGGAGGGCGGATCACGAGGTCAAGAGATGGAGGCCATCCTGGCCAATATGGTGAAACCCCATCTCTACTAAAAATACAAAAATTAGCTTGTCATGATGGTGCACGCCTGTAGTCCCAGCTACTCAGGAGGCTGAAGCAGGAGAACTGCTTGAACCCGGGAGGCAGAAGTTACAGTGAGCCGAGATCGCACCACTGCACTCCAGCCTGGCGCCTGGTGACACAGCAAGACTGTCTCAAAAAAAAAAAAAAAAAAAATCTGACTTACCAAAATCATAGCCTTCTCACAATGTATATATAAATCAATAGAAAATATTTTAATCTGAATTTTGTAACTAAAAACTAGAATTAATCATAAAAAGTATTTGTAATAAACTTTTTCAAGGTTACAGAGGAATTTCAAACCCAATTAAAGCTAACCATAGATTTTAAGTAATGCTTAAAACCATAGAGTTTAAGGAATCCTTAAAATGTACATAAACTGAACACCTCATTTTATGCATTAAGAAACTGAAGGTTACATAGATGAAACCACTTACCCAGGGTCACAGAGCTTACATGTCAGATAAGAGATTCTTCACATTTTACAAATATAAATGTAATTTATATTTTCAATATTATCAATCATTTTTAAACTAAAATTTTAAAAGAGCATATCACCTTATATTCCTTTATAAATATATTTTATTGTAGATTATAAAATACGATGATCTTTCATGTCCTGACTATATTCAGAAAGCTTTTTATTAATTTCATAATATACCAATCTCCCAATAAAATATATAGCTTATACTATTTGTTACATTTTAATAAGACAAATAAAGATTTAAAGTCTCTGCTATTCATTATGCAGTTTTATATTATATAAATGTGTATTTTCATATTTTTCACAAATATAAAGCATCGTTGACAATTCTCCATTATACCTCCTACAATATATAAAACATTTAAGGGGAATGTAGTATAGATTTTGCAAACATAAACAAAATGAACAACAAATCCTCATGATGACTTCAGCCCCAATTATGTCACTAGTACTTAGTACTGCCCAAACTGGGAGACAGCATCATCTCAATGTTAATGTGAACCTAAACAGGGCTTTTGTCAACTTTAATATACCAAATCTAAAATATTCCATCTCTTCAAAAGGAAGCAGCATTTTATTTTATTTTTTGAGACAGAGTCTTGCTCCGTTGTACAGGCTGGAGTGCAGTGGCATGAACACTCGCTCACTGGAGCCTCCATCTCCTGGGCTCAAACATTCTCCCACTTCAGCCTGCCAAGTAGCTGGTACAACAGGCACAAGCCACAACACTCAGCTAATTTTTTTTAATTTGTTGTAGAGATGGGGTTCTACCATGTGGCCCAGGCTGGTCTCAAACTCCTGGGGTCAAGCAACACTCCCGCCTTGGCTTCCCAAAGTGCTAGGATTACAAACATGAGCCACTATACCCACTGGAGGCAGGATTTTAGAAACAAGAATGCAATACCTATATGACGCATCTAATCAGTGATTTCATGATGGCTTTACATAGGGTAACATCTTGATCCCCAAAACAATACCAGCACTAGGTAGAGAAGTTTTAGAAAAAAAATCACATTGAAATGCTTCAAAATATTATTATTGAATTATTTAAGAATTTCTATTTATTAAACAAGCATCTTTTTTATTACCAAATACATTCCAATCAAATGAACACTTTCTTACACATACTATATTCATAGAGACATCTATATTTTATATACTTATTTATCAAAATAGCAAACATTTTCTCTTATGTGTACTCACCTGTTCAGAAAAGAGGTCACTGTTATCTTCCAAGTATTTACTGAAAGGGTTGGGTTCATAGACTTCCTCCTCTTTTTTCAGTAATATTCTGGATTTTACAGGTACTGGGCGAATTACTCCAGGCTTAGTCTTCATGGATGTCAAATAAACGTTAAAAAAAAAAACACTATTAAAATGAACAAATAGGTGTCTTGTTAAGTCATTCAATGCTGTTCTCACAAAAAATTATATTTTTTAAAATTCTAAAATGACTTCGTAAATGCATAAAAACAGCCTAAAATCAAATGATTTTAGCTAATATGTTTATTTAAAACTTATCTATAACAGCAATCAGTTCATAAAGATCTACTATTGTAACATTCGAAATGCAAACATATTCTACCCTTGCTGGGGCATATTGTCAACAAACACTTCATTTGCTATATATTTGTTGAGAGTCTTCTCTGGGTCAGGAAGCATTCTGGGCACGATAGCATAGATGACTTTGGTATATCCACCAAGCCCATGACAACGTTCTTTTTCTGGAAAGTGCCTACCCTACATGTCCCAAAATCTCCAAAGCTGGACCCCCAGATGCCATGTTCATATTATGAACTGGGGTGGCTTTCTGACCTAAAAGAGTGGAGGGTGGGTGGCAAATAGATTGTCTCTTCCAATAGCCTGAAATAGGGATTTAAACTGCTCTGCAGAAACTATGGGAGACTGAAATTAAGCAATGTTATGGAGAAGCTACAGGGAAGCCTTAACATGACCTAAAAAGCAGACCTGGTGAGAGCAAGAAGACAGAGCAAAGTGCATGGAGGAAAGAGATACCTGAGGGCGTTCCAGAACTGAGACCCCAGACATTCCGGGGTTTACGTGGATTTACTGTCCTGAGATTCTTTAAGACTTTTTTTTTTCTTTTACACTAGATTCTCCCCCCAGCTTTTTTTTTTTTTTTTTTTTTGACCCAACATTACTTTTTAAACTTGGAATTGAAGAGTATTAGCTGAAACGTCACTCAAGATTCTTAGGCTTGTATCCAATGTCGATTTGACAAAGAGAGAGAGGGGGAGAACTCTAGCTTGGGGTAATTTCGAAATGATGTTTCTCAAATACCAAAATCTTGTTACCCTGTAAAGTATCACAAAAATATTGATGTTTGTAAAAACATCACAAACAGCAATTTAATAAAAAGCTGTGATGTTCTTTCTGTTTAATCATTTTGCTGCAATCAGTCTTCTCAATCCCATTTCCTTTCGGAAAATGGTAAATTAGCTCTTTTCAATCCATGCTGATACTCACGCGTTAAGCCTTAAGGGAGTACATCTATCTCTCTGCTCTAGAAAGCACTTGATATATTTTGAGTCTTGAATAAATGTCGCTCTGCAATACTTTCTTCAATAGATATTTTTCTAGTTATCTTTCATGTATATGACAACTGGGAAAATACAGTTTGAGACAAGTCTCTGTCTTCCCCAGACTCAGAAATATTTCCCACTAAAGAAACTCTGATTTTTCTCAAGGGGAAAAATAAACAAGTAACATCCAATTGTGCATGAAGTCATTCCATAGAGTATACACATGAGAGATGGAGTATACACACAAGAGTATACACATGAGAGCAATATTCCTCCATTAAGTGCCGCATAAGAACAAAGTCCAGGCAGTTCCTGATTTTATAGTCACCTGTAATTACAGAGATGCCTGATATCTGGGCCATGATCCTAAGTTGTCCACACTTCTCTTTTTCATTTGACTTCCTGCTTCATTTCTTCTTTCTCTTTCTCTTATTCCTGCACCTTCTCCTTCTCTTTTACTCCCTTGTGAGGCAGAAAACAAATGCAACTCCAGGACTCAGATGCTAAAAGGCTCTAAAACCAACATGGTACCTTAGGGGCTAAGCTTGGTATCACTATGCAGAAAGATGAAAGCAGGGAGAATTCCAGGAACACTTTGGATGGTAGGATAATCTCTGCCAGAGAAACATGACTGCCTGCGTCCCTTTATTGCAGTCAGATATTTGGCTTATCCTGGCCTAGAGCCTTCCACTTAGGTCATCTGTCTTGGGATCAGTCCCTTCCAGGATGACACCTGAAGAGAGACTCTTCTGGTTGGTTGGATATCAAATATATTAAGTAACAGAGTCTGTTACTGATGCTTCATATTTGTTTCTCTACCAGTTTTTATGATCTTTAGTTCTTATGAGTTTCCTGGATTTGATAGTTGTCTCTTATAATTAGAGAATTATTTTTGCTCCATTTCCTCCACTGTATTTGATTTTTCACACGTTTTTTCTTGGACTCGGTGTTTCCAGGTTTGGTCTATGTGAAGTCTCTGAGTCTTCCTCATTCTGTTTACTCACTTGGTCTTCTTATGGTTTCCCTGATTTTTATATTATATATATTCCCTTTTTCTTTAGTCCTGTTGTTGCTCCTACAACCTTAATTTATTGTTATCCAGTAGTCAATACTTCATAGATATGAAAGCCAACTCTAGGCAAAAGACGACTACACGTAGTTTGCCTTTGACATTGTTCATACTTCTCATCCTATGATCTTTAACCATACCTTTCAAACCCAACCATCTGTCAGTATTGGTCCAGTTAAAAATCTAACCCTAGTGTCCCAATTCTGATCCTCATGCACTCTCCAAAAACCTTTGTACAAGAATAAATCATCTGCATGGTAGCCTCTACACCTTGCTCATGCCTTTTCATGTGCTTCAAAAGCAGCTTCAAAACCTTTGAGGACCCTTTGCAGCTAATGACACTATCATTGTCTCATAGACACAGGTTTTATATTCTATCAATATAGAATCAAAAACTAAACTCAAAATTTTAGATAGATCATTTCATCAATTTCTTATCAATTCTGTGGGAGGTTTAAAGGTAATGAGTCACATGCCAAAGTCATGCAGTTAATATGTGAAGTTAAGGTTTAAATCCATATTGTGTCTGATCATCAAGCCTGTGATTTTAATTATTTCTATGCCTATTCTTAAGAGGAAGAGAGATGTCATAGAATAGACAGAAGCTTGAAATCATTGCTAAACATCCACCTTTCTGTAATTTATCCTGTCTAATTAACAAAACTCCTGTAATTTTTATATTTTGTATTCCTTTAAAATATATTGTTTCTCTGTTTTATTTTCACTGTCAACTGTCTCATCCTTGATTTTGTCTATTGTTAAGTCATTCTATGCCATTTTACTTTCTTTTCATTAGCCATCCTAAATATTCTCAGAACATTTAGGACCTAATGTTTTCAGTTCCTGGTGATGATACACATTCACACATACACTGTTTACGTGCGCGCGTGCACACACACACACACACACACACACCCCTCTACCACCACCTCCTAAAATGATCCATAATTTGCATGGCCAACATGTCAAAATTTCCACTGATGTCTCTGAACTTGGTTAAAATTATACTCTCATGAAGTTGCATAATATTGTAGAAGGAGAGCAACATGGACATAGATGTTAGTTTTTGCAATGTTGTTAACAAACTGTATTACATTGGAAAAGCCATTCAACCTGTGTAGACCTTCTGTTGAAGGGCAGTAATTCTAATACATGACTATGTCCTTTAATAATGGGTAATGACACATTTTACTACTCACCTTTTTGACCCCTCAGGAATTATACCATGCAGAGTTGTAGCAAAAGGTTTGTTTCTGCATTTTCAAATCCATCATCTAAACAAGGGTCTCAAAGTGCCACTTAGAAAGCTATAAAACAGCATATGTGAAGCAACTGACACTGTTTCATCACACATACATCTCTCTTGGAATATTAGTTAGCTTCCCCTCGATTCTTCCTCATACGCTGTTTAACAATGTCAAATGGTCATGTAATCTACATGTGCAACACAAAATTAATGTTCTATCCAATTAAGACATTGTCTGCTAGCATTTTGACTCTTAGAGTGAAGACTTTAGACCATTATCAGCATCATCTGGGAACATGTTATGAGTGCCAAGGCTCAGAGCCCGACCTAAATCTACTGAAACAGAACATGCATTTTTACAAATCCCTAAGAGATTCATGTACACATTAAAAGTGGAAAGACACTAGACTTGAACTCAATTCATTAAAATGTGCCGCTCATGTAGAGATAGATCTTTCTTGGTCTATCAATCCAGGGACATCCATTTGACCTTGTCTTCTGTCTCCAGACTGAAGGAAAGGCTTTAAAACAGACTATGCTTTATTAATTTCTAATCTACATTGCATTTTTGCCTGTCATCTTTGCTGATAGCTTTGGACTTCAAGTAAAGTTTCTCTTGAACAACTTCTCTAATTCTGGACAATTTATTTTGTTACATCTGTGTCCAAACAAACACAGAGGAAATTAGATTTATCAAGTTAGGAGAGTCTATAAATGTTAGCTATTGTAAGATTGTCATTGTTCAGCAATATTACAACTAAATTAACCTTAAGAGGCCCTTCTTTCATTTGTATCTGCTATAGGATCCATAGAATAGACTCATGACTGATAGATGCAAATGGCCCTCTAATGATGCCAGAAAAAGCAGTTTTGTAATTTTGTTTCCAGCCTATGTGGAAAAATAAAAAAGGTAATGACTCTCATAGCCAGTACAAAGGGCAGAAGAAGAAAAATGAGAAGATTCTCCCAATAGAAAATATCAATCCATGGATGTACTAAGAATTGATTTATACTGGGTATAGACATTTTTGAAGTGCCTGCAAGACAAAATAATTGTTTTGCAACTCTGAAGCACACCTCTACCAGATGTTCACTGGAGACATTTTGCCAACTGAGACTTAGTCTATGTCAGGAACTATAGTGTCTATAGAGATAAATAAGATATACCCCGTTTTCAGAGGGCTCACAATCCAGTCGAGGAAGCCACAAGATAACCATAATACAAGTCGAGTCATGTCACTCATCTCCTAAATGATGTCCATCAATTCCACATCAAGTCATGTCAACTTACTTCTAAAAGCTCTCTAGTGCCTCACGTTCTTACTGAGAGTGATATTCAAAACCCTTGTAGTGCCTACAAAGCAATACCTATAAGGGTGCTGTCTGACCTGATCTTTCCTATCCCTAATCAGCCTCTCTTTTTTCAGTCTTATTTCCCAGTGCTATCCCTTCCATCCCTTCACTCTTTCAACTCTAGCTTACACACTATGATACTGCCTCCTCCAGAAGTTTGTATTTGCTCTTCCTTTGTCTGGAACTCCCTTTTTCCTTTTCAATTTTTCAAATGTCTGTTTAAACATCACCTTATCAGACAGATCTTTCTAATGAGCCATAGGAAATAGCAATTTCCACCTCTCTGACCTGCTTTATTTTCTCCACAGTAGTTATCACTACCTGACATCTATCTGTGTTTATTGTCTTTCTTTCTCCGCTAGAATGTAAGTTGTGTGAGATCAGAGATCTTTGGTTTATTCACTTTTGTATCTCCAACAACTAGAATGGTGTCTGTACCTGGTTGGTGCTCAATAAATATTTGCAGAATGAATAAGTTAATTGATAGGCAGAAGCTCAGTGTGCTGACTGTAATTCAATATGGAGTCTATAAGAGGTGCTGATTCAATAGCAAAAACAGGGAATCAACTCAAATGCCCATCGATGATAGACTGGATAAAGAAAATGTGGTATGTATACACCATGGAATACTATGAGGCCGTAAAAAGGAATGAGACTATGTCATTTGCTGGGACATAAATGGAGATGGAAGCCACTATCCTCAGCAAACTAATACAGGGACAGAAAACCAAACGCCATATGTTCTCACTATAAGTGGAAGCTGAACAAAGAGAACACATGGACAAATGCTAGGGAAAAACACACTGAGGCCTGTTGTGGGCAGGGAGGGAAAGTATCGAGAAAAAAAGGTAATGCATGCTGGGCTGAATAAGTAAATGATGGTTTGATGGGTGCAGCAAATCACCAGGGCACATTTTTACCTATGTAACAAATCTGTACATCCTGCACATGTACCCCAGAACTTAACATTTTAAAAAAAGAGGTGCTGATTGACTCCTTGAGGTCTTCCATTATTTTTCCTGAACTGGCTAACTTTTTGATTATAAAATAATTCACAAAGAGGAAACTTTGAGGGATAGAAGAGCCATATGGCCTTTTCCAATAGAGGATGAGAAGGAAAGTGGGTTGGTGAGTTCTGCCCTCAGAAGACAGAGTAGAAAGCTAGAGTTATCGTCTCCAGAAGGTCAAGGAAAGAGGCCACTTCTTTAGGGACTTTACAAGATTTTAATCTTCTTCATTCAAAAGAAACTGTTGTTTTTTCTCCCCTGTTCAAGGTAATATGCAGTAAAACTCTTAATACCAAAAGACAATGATGTTATCTTTTTTAAAGAATTCAAGAGTGGAGGATGGGGAGGAGCAGAGGATATTACATCTGACACTAAAGTCTTGGGGGCAGAAAAAATCCAAGGAAGTGAGTATATGGGTTCCCCGAGGCCCAGTAGCAGGTTTTAATGGGCTATAAGACCCTAGTCTAAGCCTGCTATTGATTTGTGTTTATAATCTATCAAGTAGACACTCGTACTTGAACACTGTCACTTGGGGCACTATATAAATAGATACCATTTCCATACTTTGGAACTTTTAATCATAATTCTATGACAGCAAGTTGGTACAGCCTCTGGGCTGGAGACCAAAGTTGGATATTAACTACTAGCACTGACTTAGGTATTTTTAAATAATGGCTTTCCACAGCAAAATCTTTCTTATACTAGTAACTTCAACTAATAATAATAGACTGATGTTTTTAAATTGCCTTTGACTATAGTAATAAGCTCTTGGATGGTGTGATAAAGAAAAAAAGAAATAAAGGATAGGGTACCAGCTCTCAAGAATTTATTTTGATCTTTCTGGAGAGATAAGATACGTAACAAAACTGCAAGAAAGTAACAAAACAACATGCAGCAAATTCTGTGATTCTGGCTGGAAATTCTATTAATTTGATGGGCTCAAAGAGTTTGTGAAAGTGCCATGGTTGTTTGCAAACTCAATAGCATTCTACCCAGCAAGACTGTGGACAAAAGCAATACTCTCTAAATCATTTACCTGATTTACTCATTCAGATAATACATGTTTATAGACCCTAATTCTTTTTTAAAACAAACATTATAATATACTTGAAGCAAATACTTAAGCTATGTTTTCCCCTCAAACAAATATCTTAAATCTCAAAACACTATGGCAGAGGGTAAAGCTCTCAAGACTGGTAAAAAAAAAAAAAGAGATTTTTTATACAACTTATTACCAAGGGACTATTGACATGGCATTCTAGATATATAAACTTCTGTTTTTTCATCAGAATTATTGAAATAACAATTCCTGCCATACTAGCTCAAAGGTGATGGTGAGAACCTAATGCGATAACATGCATGATAAAACTTGGTAAAGAAAAAACAGCATAAAATAAATTTGAAAGGAAAAATAGAATATATGCTTTGTACTTATAAATATGACATATTGATTCTAAATGATCTAGGCTATTCACAAAAGTACCTACTTAATGTGTTTTTCCAAAAAAAAGGTTTATAATGATTATAATAATTGTATAAAAATAAACATACATAAGACCTCAATAATTAAAGGCCATCTGGCTCAAGAAGCATTTCATGGAAAATACACAATACAGATTGGCCAGATTGAAATATTTCAATGGTTAAAGGAAAGACAATAGCATGACTCAAACCTGAGGAGGCGTACCTGGTAAGTGCTGTGCCACTTAAGTATGTTATGTCAAGGCAAAACTAGTCAAGGAGAAACTGCCTTTGAGCTTGAAGGAGACATCAGTTCTACACAAAAGCTTTCAGGGCTGCATTTTCTAAATGACTGAGACCTTAGGGCCCTTAGAAAGATGAGTCATGCACCACTAAAACTGGAAACATCAGCTGGCACTCAGAAGTAGGAACAAAGTATTTGCAAGTTTAAGCACTCTTCTTTAGAGTGTTCCAGTAAATAGCAGCTTGCTTTTACCTGTATATAGCCATGTGACTTATTTTTTTTTTTAATCTATTGTTTTGTGCTCTCTAGATTAAGTATTCCATCCTGAACAACAGTGAACATTTTGTAAGGGCATGAAATTTCAAAAGCAAAAGGTAAATGTCATCTAAACCAGGTTCCCCTAGTGCCAAAGAAAACCAAGATTTACCCAACTTGTGGAGCCTAACTTGTGTGTTGCCTTATGCAGAGAAAAAGAACCCGCTCGCCTTTGTTAAGATCTTTGTGATAATTCAGCTCAACAGCTAGGAAAGTTTTGTGAAGGTTTAACCTAGATCCTATCCTAGATCTTTCCTTTCCTCTTGCTCCTTTTTTTTTTTTTTTGAGTCGGAGTTTCGCTCTTGTTACCCAGGCTGGAGTGCAATGGCACAATCTCGGCGCAATCTCGGCTCACGGCAACCTCCGCCTCCTGGGTTCAGGCAATTCTCCTGCCTCAGCCTCCTGAGTAGCTGGGATTACAGGCACGCGCCACCATGCCCAGCTAATTTTTTGTATTTTTAGTAGAGACGGGGTTTCACCATTTTGACCAGGATGGTCTCGATGTCTTGACCTCGTGATCCACCCGCCTCGGCCTCCCAAAGTGCTGGTATTACAGCCTCTTGCTCCTTTTAATATACTACAGGAAGCACTATTCACAGCTGTGAAAACTTCAGTACTCTGACCCTACCCAGCCTCCTCTTCAGTAAGTACTCACATTTTCCAGGCAGTGCACAAATACCAGGCAGAGTCAGAAAAAGGAGGTACCCAGTGAACGTAATGCTTCTATAGAGGCCACCATTTCCAAACTCCTTAATTAATCTTTTCTTATTTTCCTTGAATTATCTAAAATCAATAATAATGATTCCTGTCCAAAGGCTACGCAAAGCAAGGATGAACACTAATGCTGGTGATCCTAAATAATCTATTTAACTCTGTAAGCTTCTGTTTCTTTGTAAAAATGGCTGCTCATATTCTCTTCATCATTCACAGACTTTGATGGGCAAAAACATCTTCCTGTCTATAGGCATATACTGACCACTCCACATTTTATGACACGTGAGCCTTACAATAATCCCTTCAGGTTGACAGAGTAGTTATTCCAATCTCCAGTGAATAGGTGGGAATTTCCAATATTTTCATCTCTAAGTTCATTTCCAGTTCTGTTCTACTGCAGTGATGTTTAATAGAAGAAAAGTAGCTAAGATTGGTGAACTAGTTTCACATGGGCCTCCAAAACAGTCTCCCACATCCAACTCTAAATCATTTAGCTTCCAAAGTAAAGAATGGAAACATTTTAAGAGAAAGGGTCACGGCTCCACTTCTTTTTCCCTTTCAATTCTGAATTGGCACACTTGCAACAAAAGCAAGCAAACAGATAAGCCATGTTAAAAATTTAAAAGCAGGAAAAAATGATATATCTTTAAAAAGTCAAATCTCAAAAACAATTTGAGATTTGTATTAAGCTTGTGGTACCATAGCAATTTGTCAAATATTTTCTCTTCAACACATTTACTACATTTACCTCCTAAAATATGAGAAATAATTTTATATATTAACTGTTTATTTTACACAAAACATAAAATATTTGCTTATATAATTTAACTATAAAATATCATACATTCCCAATAACTGTGTTTTTATGTGTTATACATACATACATATATACTCATATAAACAAAGATGTATATATATATAATCAGAATTACCTATGTCATCTATATGTATATGTATATTATAAACATATATATATATATATAAATATAATTATGTAGATCTCATAGTTTTGTTTATCAAAGGCATTCTTACTCATATTATTCAGAACTTAAAGAGCTCATGATGGCAAATATTGAAAATTCATTCATAAAAATGAAAAAATTATAACTTTATAAATGTTACTTCAGAGTAAAAATATTCTAAATTTTTAGTGAAGTACATGCCCTATAACATGTCTTATATACAATCATTTTCTGTTGATTTATTTCACTCTTAAGTAGTATTAATATAAACACAGGGTTAACATTGTGAAATAGAAACCCAAGTGATTGAAATAATTATATCAGTAAAAGAGATGTTCATTTTTTAATGTGATACGCTTGTTTAATAATAATCCCTTCAAAAACCTACCTATATCTCAAGGGCATTTTGAGATTAAAACCTAATTTAAAACTTGGTTAAGAAATGTCTTGAACTCCTTAAAGAAAAGGTCTTAAGCAAATGCAAAGAAATTATTATAAAAGTTTTTCAAAGCAATGCTTTGTAGTTTTCCCCCCAGAGAACACAAACATATTGTTTTATTGGGCAAAATATAAGTGTTTTTTATTACATTCACAATGAGTTGTTTTACTATATCTCATTTTATAAAATCATTTTTAATATATCTATACATATATATTTGCCTCTTTGAAATAATTTCTTAAAATATCAAACCAAGAACCTACGTGTATATATAAAATATATACCTGCACATGTATATGCAGTCCACCAACATCTAAAATCTGTATTTTATAAACTATGCTGAGTGAAACTATATATGAGAATGTTTAAAACATTCTTGATTTCCATATATTACTCTAAATAAACAAATATATCATTTTAAATATTAAAATAATTGTAGTAATATTTCCATATCTAAAGTGGGAAGTCATTCAACTTCATTATGCTACTGCAGTGCTTGTTTCCATGGCAAATTCTTCATCTTCACTGTGTTAGTGACCATCGATTCACAGCCGTGGAAGAGCTTGGAAAGTATGCAATAGAATGCTCTCATTGTTCAATTAGGAAACTGAGATCCAGACTCTCAGATTTGTGACTTACCTACTGTCAGTCCATTAGTTAACGTCAGAGCAGGAAGTATAAAGTGGGCCTTCTGATACTCATCCCAGCGTTCTTTCAAGTATACTATATTGTCCCCCACTGTTCTAAACTAATTGACATTAAAATCACACACACACACTCAAACACACCCCATATATACAAACTATATATATATAAACACCAGTATACCCAAGTGGATTGATTGAATCAAGCTATTTTCAAAGTCAAACAATGGTTTTTATGATTTCTCAGTATTACAGATAATATAATTATTTTTATTAGGATGATAATTTCAAGATGATTTGTTGGCTGTGACTACAGGATACCAAAACAATTTCTTTAAAAGAAAAAAAATGAGTTCAAACTGTTCTACTAGAAATTTCCATTAATTTTAGTGAAGATATCTATTATTCAGGAATTTACAATTTTAGACAATAAACATCAAAAGATATTAAGAAAATATTTGATCAGTGTTATCTAGGAAACTTATTTCAGGACTTCAATTTGCTAACCACTGGGAGAATAAGAAATACAAAATGCTATAAGAGAAAATAATTTTCCTATTTAATTAAATTTTATATACAAATTTTTATATTATATTCACGATTAGTTGTTTCACTAAATCTCATTTTATAAAATCATTCTAGAGTCTGGGTCTGTGCTGCCCAATGTAGTCACCAGTCCCACTGTTGAGCCCTTGTGATTAAGCAGAAATGAGATTCGCTACAAATGTGAAATATGCAGTAGTTCAAAGACTTTTCCCCACAAAAAGGAATGTAAAACTATCTCAAGTTTTATACGGCTTATCCATTGCAATGATAATATTTGTATAACATTAAATAAAATATTTTGTGGAAATTAACATTACCTGTTCCATTTTACTTTTTTAATGCGGCTACTAGAAATTTTAAAATTACATATGTGGCTTGCATTTATCATTCATGTTGTATTTCTATTGCTCAGTACTAATCTAGACCATTTGTGTCTTGATTATCCTGTGTGAAATATCTATTTCTTATTTCCTCAAATCCAAAAACTATCCTATTCAATCATGACCTTCTCCTTAAACTCTTTTTGGGTCTCTTCCTTTAAAGAGTGAACTCTTCTCTAAATTCCAATGGTATCTTTCATCTGACCTCACTCCATCTCTTCTAATGCCGCTACTTGGATGTAAGTTACTGGCAAGTAGGGTCTATGTATGGTTTCAGGTATGTTTGTCACCTGCAACCAATCACCATGGAGCTTTAGAAAAGTATAAATAAAATTTTATTAGACAAGTAAGTGAATAAAAATAGATATAGTAAATGTATTCTTTTTTTCACTTTTACTCAAATAAAGCTCTCTTGAGAGATCAGAATTTATAGAAGTAGATCTGTGACTTAGAAGATACATACCAGTTGACTCTCAGATACTGTAGAAGATGGTGAGGAGAGATTTGCCTGCAAAACATAAACATGGTGTTTATTTAATGAAACTCAAAATTTATTAAAATAAAATATTTATGTGTTTAGTATCTTGAAGTTTATTATTAAAGAAGTTTATGTCCATGATAGGATTCTGAAAAGTATAAACAAAAAGGAAAAATATCATTATGCCACCAAATAAATAATTTTTAGTATTTTTGATAAATTGTCATGCAATATTTTTCCTACGTTTTTTTACTCGGCCCACATAATAGTGAAAATGATGTTTTACATGCTGGTTTTTCTTCTCATTTTCTTAACATAAGCATTATAACATGACATCAAAAATTATGCAAGGTTACATAACATTTCATTCTGTGTATACTTCCCATTTTAATCAAACATGCCAGCATCGTTGTTATTTCTGTTTATTTAAAGCAAACTTAAACAACAGATATCTCCTTACAGTATTGTTTTATAAAAATAAACGTATATCAAAGCTTTTACGATTTGAGAATAAAGCTGACTGGGTTTTTAGAATTGTTTAAATTAAAGAGCAAATTAATATTGTTTCTTTGTCATTGGCTCCTGTATTTCAATCCTTTCATCTGGATTTAGTTTCTCTCATTTTTAAAAATTTTATCTCATTGTCGTAAGAACATTTAACATGAAATCTATGCTTTGAACACATTTGTCAGTGCACAATACAGTATTGTTGGCTATAGGTGCAATGTTGTATGGCAGATCTCTCAAACTTATTCATCTTGTTTAACTGAAACTTCATGCTGATTAGTAACTTGCCATTTCCGCCTGCTCCCTAGTTTCCTTCTTACTAAAGTAAAGGTTTTGGTAGTTTTTCAGACCTTGCTGTCTTGGATGTTGTCTGAGTGTTTTTATCATGTTCTCATTCTTCAGTAAGAGTTCAACTAGACACAGAATTCCAGGTTAATGGCATTTCTGTCTTTTGCAGATGCTATCCCACAGACCCTGGCTTTTGTTGGTGGTGGCCTAAATGTCATAACTTGGAGGATCATCTGTCTTCAAATCTGGTTAACATTGAAAGTTTATCTCCATGACATTCTGTAATTTCACTATGATGTGCCTCGGGGTAGATTTCTTTTTATTTATTTATTTATTTTTTTGAGGGGGGGAATTGGTATGTTCCTTTACTCTGAGTATGCATCTATTCTGAAAAATCTTACATGACTATCTCTTCAAATGCTGCTTTTCTCCCAATCTCCCAATATATCTAATCTCCTATTATTGAGCTTCTATTAAATATATAGTAATGTGCCACACAATGATGTTTCAGTTGATGATGAACCAAATATATGACAGGGGTCCCATAAGATTATAATGGAGCTAAAAATATTCCTGTCACCCACTAATGTCTTAATGATCTTGACTATATGTAGGCCTAAGCTAATGTGTGTGTTTTTGTCTTAGTGTTTAATAAAAAAAGCTTAATGAGTATAATAAATAAAAAATAAAAACCTGAAATAGAAAAAATTTATAGGATAATGGTGTAAAAATATTTTGTACGGCTCTATAATGCATTTGTGTTTCAAGCTACATCTTCCTAGAAAAGAGTCAAAAAATTTTCAAAATTAAAAAGCTTATAAAATAAAAAAGCTACAGTAAGCTAAGGTTAATTTATTGTTGAAGAAAGAAAAAAAACATAAACTTAATGTAGCCGAAAGTCTACAGTAGTGTACAGTAATATCCTTAGTTCTTCGCATTCACTCACCACTCACTCATTGATTCACCCAGAGAAACCTCCAGTCCTGCAAACTCCATTCTTGGCAAGTGTGCAATACAGATGTTCCACTTTTTATCATTTATAATGTATTTTTACAACGCCTTTTCTATGTTTAGACACATAAATACCATTGTGTTACAATTGCCTACAGTATTCAATACAGTAACATGTTACATAGGTTTGTAGCCTAGCAGCAATATGCTAAACCATATAGCCTAGGTATGTAGTGGGCTATACTATCTAGGTTCATGTATATACACTTTAATGCTTACATAATGATGAAATCACCTACTGATGTGTTTCTCAGACTGCCTCCCCATAGTTAAGTGAAGCATGAGTGTATTTTGGACCCTCTCAAATCCTCTCCCATTTATCTCAAACTCATCTTTATATTTTGGTCTCTTTATACTGTGTTCTGGATGGTTTTTGCTTTAAGCCTGTCAATTAGCTTATTTTTCTTTAAATGCATATTAGTATGTTTAACATGGTAATTGAAGTAAATACCTTAATTGACTCTTCACTTCTAGGTCTACTTGGCTCTTTTTCAAATCTTGTCTTATAATATCTATAACTCATTATAATGTTTAACATATTTCAGAGTTGTTATGGTCACCCCTTATTAAATATTGCGTTGCTTGTATTTGCTGATTCTCCCTCATGTATCTCCCTCATGATGTTCTTTAGTTATTTTGTGTGCTTTTAAATTTTCTATTTTGAGTAATTTTGGTAATTTGAATTTCTTTAGATAGTCAAGAAGCCCTGGTTAGGAAACCATCCCTGGAGTACATTTGCCCTCATGGGGGTCCTAGGAGTTGCCCAGGTTCTGGACCAGTTACCGTTTGCCTACACCTCTCTCTCCTGCTGCCATGTGAAGAAAGTCCTTGCTTCCCCTTCACTTTCCCCCATGATTGTAAGTTTCCTGAGGCTTCCCTGGACATGCAGAACTGTGAGTCAATTATATCTCTTTTCTTTATAAATTACCCAATCTCAGGTAGTTCTTTATAGCAATGTGAAAATAGAGTAATACAAACTTGGAAGTCCCACTTGATTTATGGCATCCAGGGATTCGTTATGTTTTACCAAGCATTTCTGAATTTACATGAGAGGCTAAATTTTCATACCAACTTAGCCTTCCATTTTGACAGGAACCGGTCAGCATACAGATGAATAATTATAAATATGCTTGGTTAAAATATAATCAAGTTATGTTCCTAAAATAATTCTATTTTTGAAATTGCAAATATTTCAGAGCTTATTTTGATGTATCATTATTGTTTTTAATCTCTGAGAGATCAATAATAACTGAAAACTGAAAGCCTCATGGTTCCATGATACCATCAAGTATACAGGAGCATGATTCACCAAACAATGATGAGGCACCTGAAGTTCTTTGTACACAGTGTCTACCATTGTTTGTTTTCTGAGTTTTGACTCATGCCATCCTTTACAGGGACTGCCACTGCTTGCAGCCGTTCCTGGTTGCTTGATGGCAGTAGGGTATCTTGGCTAAGGGCTCCCATTCTCTAATTTCTGTGGACCAGGTTAGTATGCACTGAGCTTTGGGAAAATTGCCCTTCAGAATATCCATCACGGTGTTGTCAGTTTACCTAGGGTTTCATTATTAACCTCATAATGGAATAGAGGTAATAATAATGATTTCCTCTAAAAATCTCAGGTTTTTTACTCTTTAACAATTTTTTTCATATTGCAATAATGAAAGCATTCTCTATTGATTCCCTAAGTTAAATGAATAGCTTCTGTGAAATATACTGATTTAAATGCATCCTAACTGAAAAACAATGGTTAAATTTCTACTTCAATAATTATAGGCAAGAAGTTACATATTAACAATGAAGTATTCACACAGTTTGCATTACTAACATTTTTTAGTATATTGTACTAAATAATACCAAATTATTATTATAGGGAAAAGAGAGAAAAAGCTCAAACATATTAATTAAAGGAGGAAAATATCTAAATATCTTTTTATCCAGTCTTTATAAGACCCCCAAATTCCTTCGCTGGGAATCATGACATAACAATAAGATACTTCAGACACCCCTGGACATTTTTATTTCATCCAGTATTATGAAATCCATATCACTGTGATCAGAAATTTCCCAGAGAACGGGCAAAGTTAAAAGCAAACAACAGAGTGCAGTGGATATGTATAATATTAATACAGATCTCTCCTTAAGCAAAGAGGAAGAATAACATCTTACATGTTTTACACTAAAATGACCAGGTTTTTTCAATGAACCCAGTGCTGTCCAGTCCTTTGAGAAGCCTACCTATGCATGCCTAATACAGGTTAATGTTGTTTATTAGAAGTTATAGCTCTAATTACATACTATGTCATCAATATTGTAGCAATTGTTTTCCAGAAAGTGAGGAGAGGTTGTGTGGTGAACTAAGATTTAAACAGCAGGTGATGGGAGAAGGTTGCTACATTTGAACACCTGCATCACCTGAATAAAGGTGGAGAAGATACTTAAAATACCTAACAATAAATTTGAAATTGGATTTGAACAACATTAAAATTTTGGTTATTCATATCTCTCCATGTTAACATCAACTGGGAAGAATAACATATCATAATTCATAATCTATATTCTACAGCATTTGACATTGTTTTAATTATAGAAAAAAATGAGAGACAGAGAAAGATGGGCTTTAGCCATTACTGTATTCTTAAAAAAAAAAAAACTTAAAAAACTAATAGAACAGTCAAAGTATGAAGGTAAAAAAATTTTATTTCAAAAAAAATCCATTAAAGAATTAAATTATATAGAAACTGAAAGAGTTAAAGACTAAGTAAAGGTAAGGATTTTAAATCCATTGAAAGATAAATTCCTACACAGGGCACCACTTGTCCCAAGCCAGCTTTGGAGAAACCATTTTTATCTCCCAAAGACTTGAAGCCAAAGGCACACAAAGCATAGCAAAGCTCCTTATTCATTGCCTAGATTTGCCATTCCTTGCCATCTGCAGCATTTCACATTCATGACAGGTGTCCTTTTGGTTGGCATCACTTTAACAGACACCTTCTTGGGGGCCTGGAGCAAAACTCAAGTTGGATTAGAAAAGAAGTGTTAAATAGTTGTCTTTCTTTCAGTACTCGGCTACTCTACTTTTAGCACGCTTTTTTCCCTTTCGGCAGTCATGATTCTTCCACCTAAGTATAATGCCAGGTTTGATACCATTAAGATGCTTCTTTTCCCATTTCCTCTGTTGACTCTGACTGTCCTAAATCTTCCTCTCTCTAAGCTCAGAGAGCTCTAATCAGTGATAACGTGCTAATTGAATTATGTTATTTCTCCCAGTCAAGACTGATATACAGGTAAGCAGAAAGACAACACTCAAAATATTAATTGGGCACCTAGTTATTACTGAATGCTAACCTCAGTATTGAGGACATATAAAATGATAAAGACAGTCTTACTCTTAACCTGGAGAGTGTTCCTATTATCTGTACATAAGGCACTACTCAACAAAATGGATCCATGTTAAGAATGTTAGACACCAAGGCCATGAAATATATTATGACGCATCATCCTTCCTTTGTTTATTCTTAGTATCTATAGAACTTACCCTGTCTAAATCTCTCACCAAAGACCATTTTCTAAGTTAGTAATATAACCCTCATAATATCTAAATATAAAGAGTAGATTTGGCAATTTTTAAAAGTTTGACTCTTTAAGATAGGGGATGATTCCAACTTGTCATGAACATAGTTGGTAGACGCAACAAGTGGGCATAGGTGACCGGTGAAAGTCATAGTTTATAAGTGTAAACAGGGAAATAAAAGATCAGATCAAGGGGAAGTTTGTCTGAAATAAGGCACCTTCCTATTTGATAAAATCTAAAATGGCAAGGAGAAGGACACAAGGCAGAAGGGTTGTCTCATTCAATCTCTTCTCTACCTCCTCATCTAGAAGAATGCAGAAGACTATCTTCCATTCCTTCCTTAACCCCTGTCACACATATATACACTGCAGAAATATTTCTGAACAACTATAAAAGGAAATAAATAAGTTTAAATAGTTCTCAGTTCTTTCTATAACTCATCAAATCTCTGGCCTCATCCTACAGTGAAGCACAGATCTGGACGTGATTGGGATTAAGTCCCCTCTCACCCTAAGATCTATGACTGCGTTATTGCACATCAACTGCGAAGCATTCCAGGATAGCAACCTTTCCAAGCATAGCAACAAGAAGAGTGTGTGAGCTGGTGAAATTAGAGATGACCTTTATGTGAATATCTGTATATACTGTGGAAAATATTATTAATAAAGTTTGACACATTTTTCAACATATTCTGATATTTTCGAAGGAATATGTTTCCATTGTAATAACATTTTACTGTCTCTCAAGCCTATTAAAATGAGGTCTTACCTGTATGCTAACTAATATTTAATAACTCCATCTCAGATATTTCCTCTGCACTTAAAAGTAATTTATAAAATGTAGAAAATTTATAAGATAAGTTGTTATCAATAGAATGTGACTCCAGCTAAGAGTTTTTTTGATGCCCTATTTTCAGAGTTTGTTCTTTATTAAGAAAGCATACTATGTTCTTGAATTATATAAATGAGATGAATTTATATTGGAAGTTAATAAAAAATAATAAACATTTACAATGGCACATATAATGTAAAGACAAAAAAAAATCCCTCTACAAAGTTTATAAAATGTAAATAGAATGAAATAGAATTTTAATAGATAATTCTTTCCTGAAGGGTGGAGCAAGATGGCAGAGCAGAAACTTATAGTGTTCGGACCTCCTGCAGGAACACCAAATTTTAACAACTATCTGGACACAGAATACCACCCTCTCAAAAACCAAAATCAGGTGAGCAATTATAGCACCTAGTTTTAACTTCATATTGCTGAAAGAGGCATTGAAAAGGGTTGGAGAGACAGTCTTGAATTGCTGAGATGCTACCCTTCTCCCAACTCCCCAGTAGTGGCCATACAGCACAGAGAGTCTGTGCACTTGGGGAAGGGAGAACACAGCAACTAGGGGATGGAACATTGACTCACCGCTGCCTTGTAATTGCAGAGAACAAAACTGTGCTGGGCTCAGGCAGTGCCCACACATGGAGAGAGCATGAAGTGCCTACGCAGAGGGGAATTGCCCATCCCAGCAACTGGAAGTTGACTTTCTTGGCAAGGCTCGCCACCACAGGCAAAAGTGCTCTGGGATTTCAGGTAAACTTGAAAGGTAGTCTAGGACATAAGAGCTGCAATTCCTAGGCAACTCCAAGTACTGCACTGAGCTCAGAGCCAGTAGATTAGGGTGGCACATCACCTAGGGAGACACCAGCTGTCATGGCTAAAAGAGTACTTGTGCTCTTTCTTCCCCAACTCAAGGCACTGCTGCTTGCAACAACAAATGTCACTCCCTGCTTCTGCTTAAGGAGAGCAGAGCGAACAGTAAAGAGGACTTTGTCTTACGTCTTGGAGATCAGCTCATCCACAGTTAGATAGAGCACCAGGCAGAGCTTTGATGCCCCCATTACAGGCCCTAGCTCACGATGTTTCTAGGCACTTCCTGTAGGCACTTCCTGAGCCAAAAAGAGAACCTGCTGCCTTGAAGGGAAAGACCCAGTCCTGGCAGGACTCATCACTTGCTGACTAAAGAGCCATTAGATACAGAATCACCAGCAGCGATACCAAGGTAGTATGCCATGGGCCTCTGGCTCTGAGATGTGCTGACTTCAGGTGTGACCCATCACATTCCCAGCTGTGGTAGCTAGCTATAGGGAGAGACTCCCTTCTGTCTGAGAAAAGCAGAGGGAAAAGCAAACAGAACTTTGTCTTGCACCTTAGGTACCAGCTTGACCACAGGGAGGTAGAGCAACAAACAGGCTCTTGGGATCCCTGAATCAAGGCATAGGCTCTTAGACACCATTTCTGGACTAGCCGTGGGCCAGAGGGGAGCCCATTGTCCTGAAGGGTGAGTCCCAGGCCCAGAAGCATTTGTCATAAGCTGACTGAAGAGCCCTTGGGCTTTTACTGAACATCAGTAGTGGCATAGCAGACATTCCCACCCCACCCTGCCATGTGCTGATGATGGTGGTGGCCACAGGGAGAGGCTCCTCTCCCTATGGAAAATGGAGGGAAGAGCAGAAAGAACTTTGTATTGTGGTGTGAGTGCTAGCTTAGCTGCTAAGAAACAGAATATCAGGTAAATTTCTAAATTTTTTTACTCTAAACCCTGTCTCCCAGACAGCATCTGTGGACCTGCGCAGGGCCTGTGGGAACTTGCCACAGCAGTGCATGCATCTTACCCCCAGTACCAGGCAGCTCAATACAGAGAGAGAGACTTCATTTCTTTACAAGAAAGTAAGGGAAGAAATCAAAAATCTCTGCCTAATAATTCAGAGACAGGTATAAATAAGCTCAGACTGTAGACTACAAAAAATACCTAACTCTTCAATGCTGAGACACTGGCAAACATTCACAAGCTGACCAGGAAAACATGACCTCATAAAACAAACTAAGTAAGGCTCTAGAAGCCAATCCTGGAGAAACAGGGATATGTGACTTTCAGACAGAGAATTCAAAATAGCTGTGTTGAGGAAACACAAAGAAATTAAAGACAACACAGAGAAGGAATTTAGAATTCCATTAGATAAATTTAACAAAGATATTGAAATAATTAAAACAAAATAAAGCAGAAATTCTGGAGCTGAAAAATGGAATTGGCATATTGAAGAATGCATCAGAGTCCTTTAATAGCAGAACTGACCAAGAAGAAGAAAGAATGAATGAACTTGAAGACAGGAAATTTGAAAATGTGCACAGTCAGAAGAAACAAAAACAATAAAAAACAATAAAGCACAGCTTCAGTATTTAGAAAATATTCTCAAAAGGGCAAATATAAGAGTTATTGGCCTTGAAGATGAGGTAGAGAGAGAAACAAGGGTAGAAAGTTTATTCAAAGTTACAATAACAGAGAACTTCCCAAACCTAGAGAAAGATATCAATATTCAAATACAGGAAAGTTAGAGCAGATTTAACCTAAGGAAGATGACCTCAAGGGATTTAATAATCAAGTTTCCAAAGGTAAAAGATAAAGGATCCTAAAAGCAGAAAGAAAAAAGAAACAAATAAAATGCAATGGAGCTCTAATACGTCTGGCAGCAGACTTTTCAGTGGAGGTATTACAGACCAGGAGATAGTCAAATGACATATGTAAAGTGCTGAAGGGGGAAAAACAAAAACGGAAAACAAAAAACTTTTACCCGAGAATAGCGAATAGCGTATCTGGTGAAAATATCTTCCAAGCATGAAACAGACATAAAGACCTTTTCAGAAAACAAAAGCTGAGGGATTTCATCAACACCAGACCTGTCTACAAGAAATGCCAAAGGGGGTTCTTCAATTTGAAAGAAGAGTGTGAACGAGCCAGAAGAAATAAGAAGATACAAAATTCACTGGTAATAATAGGCACACAGAAAAACACAGAATATAACACTGTAATTGTGGTGTGTAAACCACTTTTAAGTAAAAGGACTAAATGATGCCCCAGTCAAATTAATAACTATAACTTTTTAAGACATAGTATAAGACATAAAAAAATTAAAAACTAAAAAGCAGGTACATAAAGTTAAAGTCTAGGGTTTTTATTAGTTTTCTTTTTGCATGTTTGTTTGTTTATGCAATTAGTGTCAAGTGGTCATCAGTTTAAAATAATGAGTTATAAGATAGTATTTACAAGCCTCATGGTAACCTCAAATTAAAAAACATACAACAGATACACAAAAATAAAAACCAAGAAATTAAAGCACACCACCAGAGAAGATCACCTTCACAAAAAGAAAGACAGGAAAAAGGAAAAGAAGAAAGAGAATACCACAAAACCACCATAAAACTAATCACAAAAGGGCAGCAGTAAGTCCCTACCTACCAATAATATCATTCAATGTATAAGAACGAAACTCTCCAATCAAAAGGCATAGAGTGGCTAAATAGAAGAAAAACAGACCCAATCACCTGTTGCCTACAGGAAACACACTTAGCCTGTAGACATACTCATAGACTGAAAATAAAGGGATGTAAAAAGCTATATTCCATGGCAATGAAAACCAAAAAGGGGCACAGGTAACTATACTTACATCAGACAAAATAGATACCAACACAAAAACTGTTAGAAGAAACAAAGAATGTCATTATAATGATAAAAGGGTCAGTTCAGCAAGAGGCTAAAATGGTTGCAAATTTATATGCAACCAACACTGGAGCACCCAGGTATATAAAGTAAATAGTATTAGAGCTAAAGAGAGACATAGATCTCAATGCAGTAATAGCTGGAGACTTCAACACCCTAATTTTAGCATCATACAGAGCTCCCATACAGAAAATCAGCAGAGAAACACCAGACTTAATCAGCACTATAGACCAAATGAACCTAACAGATATTTACAGAACACTGCATCCAACAGCTATAATGCTTCAACACATGCTTCTCCTTAGCATGTGGATTATTCTCAAAGATAGACCATATGTTAGGTCACAAAACAAGTCTTAAAACATTCAAAAAATTAAAATAATATCAAGCATCTTCTCTGACCACAGTGAGATAAGAGGAATTTTGGAAGCTATACAAACACATGGAAATAAAACAAGATGCTCCTGAATGACCAGTAGGTCAATGAAGAAATTAAGAAAGAAATTGAAAAATTTCTTTAAACAAATGATAATGGAAACAACATACCAAAGCCTATGGGATATAGCAAAGCAGTACTAAGAGGGAAATTTCTAGCTGTTAAGTGCCTACATAAAAACAAACTTCAAATAACCTAATAACGTATCTTAAACAACTATAAAAGAACAAACCAAACCCAAAATTACTAGCAGAAAAATAATAAATATCAGAGCAGAAATAAATAAATTTGAAACAAAGAAAGCAATTTAAAAGATCGATGAAACAAAAAGGTGTTTTTTGAAAAAATAAAGAAAATTCATAACCCTTTAGGCAGAATAATGAAGGAAAGGGAAGAAACCCAAATAAATAAAATTAGAGATGAAAATGAAAACATTACAACTGAAGCCACAACTTTTTTTCTTTATGTACTTTTATTTTTTAAATTTTATTTTAGGTTTCAGGATACATGTGCAGGACATGCAGGTTAGAAACACAGGTAACACCTATCAACCTATCACTTAACATCAATCACCACATGCATTAGCTATTCATCCTGATGCTCTCCTTTCCCCTGCCCTTCCAAGAGGCCCCAGTATGTGTTGTCCCCACTGCCCATGTCTATATGTTCTTGTTGTTCAGCTCTCACTTATAAGTGAGAATATGTGGTGCTTGGTTTTCTGTTCCTGTGTTAATTTGCTAAGGCGAATGACTTCCAGCTCCATCCATCTCCCTGCAAAAGACATGATCTTGTTCCTTTTTATGGCTGCACAGTAGTCCATAATGTGTATGTACCACATTTTCTTTAGCCAGTTTATCATTTATGGGCATCTGAGTTGATTCCATGTTTTTTCTATTGTGAATAGTGCCACAATGAAATTGCATATATCTTTATAATAGAAAGATTTATATTCCTTTGGATATATACCCAATAATGGGATTGCTGAGTGAAATGGTATTTCTGGTTTCAGGTCTTTGAAGAATCACCACACCGTCTTCCAAAATGGTTGAAATAATTTATATTCCCACAAACAGTGTAAAAGCATTTCTATTTCTCCACAGCCTCACCAGCATCTGTTGTTTCTTAACTTTTTTAATACTTGCATATTTTGACTGGTGTGAGATAGTATCTCATTGTGGTTTTGATTTGTGTTTCTCTAATGATCAGTGATGTTGAGCTTTTTTTCATGTTTGTTGGCTACATAAATGTTTTCTTTTGACAACTGTCTGTTATGTCTTTTGTCCACATTTTAATGAGGTTGTTTGGTTTTTTCTTTTAAATTTCTTTAAGTTCCTTGTAGATTCTGGATATTAGACTTTTGTCAGGTGGATAGATTGCAAACATTTTCTCCCAATCTCTAGGTTGTTTGTTCACTCTGATGGTAATTTCTTTTGCTGTGCAGAAGCTCCTTAGTTTAACTAGATCCCATTTGTCAATTTTTGCTTTTGTTACAATTGCTTTTGATGTTTTTGTCATGAAATCTTTGCCTGTGCTGGTCCTGAATAGTAATGCCTAGATTTTCTTCTAGAGTTTTTATAGTTTGGGGTTTTACATTTAAGTCTTTAAGCATCTTGAGTTCAGTTTTGTACAAGGTGCAAGGAAGGAGTCCAGTTTCAATTTTCTGCATATGGCTAGCGGGTTTTCCCAGCACCATTTAGTAAATAGGGAATCTTTACCCCATTGCTTGTTTTTGTCAGGTTTGTTGAAGATCAGATAGTTGTAGATGTTTGCTCTTATTTCTGAGATCTCTATTCTGTTCCATTGGTCTATGTGTCTGTTTTTGTACCAGTACCATGCTGTTTTGGTTACTGTAGCTTTGTAGTATAGTTTGAAGTCAGGTAGCATGCTGCCTCCAGCTTTGTTCTTTTTGCTTAGTATTGTCTTGGCTATACAGGTTCTTTTTTGGTTCTATATGAATTTTAAAGTGTTTTTTTTTCTAATTCTGTGAAGAATATTAATGGTAGTTTAATGATGATAGCATTGAATCAATAAATTACTTTGGGCAGTATGGTCATTTCCACAAATTGATTCCTCTCATTTAGGAGCATGAAATAAAACCACAGATTTTAAAGGATTATTAGTGGCTACTATGAGCAACCATATGCCAATGAGTGGGAAAATATAAAGGAAATTTATAAATTATTAGATACATACAACCTATCAAGACTGGACCATGAAGAAATCCAATGTCTGAATAGACCAATGACAACTAATGAAATCGAAGCTGTAATAAAAAGTCTCCCAATAAAGCAAAACCCTGGACTCAGTGGCTTCGTTGTTGAATTCTATGAAACATTTCAAGAAGAACTAATACCAATTCTACTTGAACCAATCAAAAAAAAAAAAAAAAAAAAAAAGGAGAAGGGAATACTACCAATCTCATTCTATAATGAGACAAGTATTACCCTGATACCAAAGCCAGAAAATGATACATCAAACTAAGAAAACTATAGGCCAATATCTCTGATGAATATTGACATAAAAATCCTCAACAAAATGCTAGCAAAACAACTTCAACAATGCATTAAAAAGATCATTCATCATGACAAAGCAGAATTTATCCCAGGGATGCAAAGATGGTTTAACATATGCAAATCAATCAATGTGATATGTCATATCAACAGAATAAAGGATAAAAACCATATGATCATTGATGCTGAAAAATCATATGATAAAATTCAACATCCTTTCATGATAAAAACTCTCAAAAAACTGGATACAGAAGGAATATTATCTAAACATAGTAAAAGCCATATATGATATAACCACAGCTAGAATCATACAGAATGGGGAAAAACTTAAAGCTTTTCTTTTAAGATCTGGAACATGACAAGGATGTTCACTGTCACCAGTGTTATTCAACACATAACTGGAAGTTGTAACTAGCGCAATCAGACAAGAGAATAAATAAAGGGCACCTAAATTGGAAAGGAAGAAATCAGATTATCTGTGTTTGCAGATGATATGATCTTCTATTTGGAAAAACCTAACAAATCCACCAAAAAAGTATTAGAACTGAAAATTGAATTCAGTAAAGTTGCAGGATGCAAAATCAACATACAAAAATCAGTAACATTTCTACATGCCAACAGTGAACAATCTAAAATAGAAGTTGAAAAAGTAATGTCATATACAGTAATAGCCACAAGTAAAAGCAATAACCTAGGAATTTACTTAACCAAAGAAGTGAAAAATCTCTACAATAAAAACTATAAAACACTGATGAAAGAAATTGAAGAAGATACAAAAAAAAAACTGAAATAGAGCCCATGTTCTTGGATTGAAAGAATCAATATTGTTATAATGCTCATACTACCAAAAGCAATCTACAGATCCAAAGCAATTCCTAGCAAAATACCAATGACATTCTTCACAAAAATAGAATAAACAATTCTAAAATGTATGGGGAACCACAAAAGACCCAGAATCACTAAAGCTATCCTGAGAAAAAGGAACAAAGCTGGAGTCATTCTTTGACTTTGAATTCTACTACAGAGCTAAAGTAACCAAAACAGCATGGTACTCACATAGAAACATAGGCCAATGGAACAGAATAGAGAACCCAGAAACAAATTCACTCACTTACAGTGAGCTCATTTTTGATAAAGGTGGCAAGAACATACATAATAAAAAGATAATCTTTTCAATAAATGATGCTGGGAAACCTGGTTGTCCATATGCAAAATAATAAAAACCAGACCCCTATATCTTGCCATATACAAAAATCAAATCAGAATGAACTAAATACTTAAATCTAAGACCTCAAACTATGAAATTTCTACAAGATAATATCAGAAAAACTTTCCAGGACATTAGTCTGGGCTAAAATTTCTCCAGCAGTACCCCACAAGCACAGGCAACCAAAGCAAAAATGAACAAATGGGATCACATCATGTTCAAAAGCTTCTGCCCAGCAAATGAAACAATCAACAAAATGAAGGGATAATCCATAGAATGGGAGAAAATGTTTGCAAACTGACCGTCTGAGAAGAAATTAATAACCAGCATATATAAGGAGCTCAAACAACTCTATACAAGATGTATAACTGTATTTTAAAATGGGTATAAGATTTCAATAGACATTTCTCAAAAGAAGACATCCAGATGGCAAACAAGCATGTGAAAAGATGCTCAACATCACTGATCATCAGATAAATGCTAATCTACATTATGATGAGATATTATCTCACCCCAGTTAAAATCGCTTTGATCCAAAAAATAAGCAATAACAAATGCTTACAAGGATGTAAAGAAAAGGGAATTCTTAAACACTGTTGGTGGGACTGTACATCACCAATTAGTACAACCACTATAAAGAACAATCTGGAGGTTCCACAGAAAATTAAAAACAAAGAGCTATCGTGTATGATCTAACATGTTATCCCACTGCAGGTTATATATACAAAAGAAAGAAAATCAGTATATCAAAGAGGTATTTGCATTCACATGTTTGCCACAGCACTGTTCACAATATCTAAGATTTAGATGCAACCTAAGTAGGCTTTAATAGATGACTGAATAAAGAAAATATGGTTCTTATACACAATGGAGTACTATTCACCCATTATAAAGAATGAGATCCTGTCATTTGCAACAACATGTATAGAACTGGAGGCCATTATATTAAGTGAAATAAGCCAGGCACAGAATGACAAACGATGCATGTCCTCACTTATTTGTGGAATCTAAAAAATCAAAACAACAAAATTCATGGAGATAGAGAATAGAAGAATGGTTACCTGAGGCTGGGAAGGGTGGGGGTTGCTTTGGGGTGGGGAGGTGGGGATGGTTATCGGGTACAAAAAAATAGAAAGAATTAATAAGACCTGGTATTTGATAGCACAACCAAGTGACTATAGGCAATAATTTCATTGTACATTTTAAAATAACTAAGAGAGTATAATCATATTGTAACACAAAGGATAAAAGCTTAAGGGGACAGATACATTATTTTCCATGATGCAATTATTATGCATTGCATGCCTGTATCAAAATATTTCATGTGCCCCATACATACCTACTATGTACCCACAAAAATTTTAAAAAATCAAAATTTGTTTAGAAAGGAAATTTCTTTACATGAAGGAAATAAACTTTAAAAATGAGTGTCATGAGAAGTAACGCTCTTATACATTATCTGATATATTATGAGTTAATGTACATTTAAGCACATGATTTAAAATCTTAGAAACAGTAAATCATTATCATTTTAGATGTTAATATGAGCAAATATGAAATCATTCCTTCTAAATTTAGGCTGAAGGTTACTGGGCATGAAAAAATAATTTGGACCCAGAGTATAAACATCAATGGATAACATATTTAAAGAACACGAACTATTTCCAGCATGGACTGATATGTCTATAAGTATATAGAAGTATCAACAGCAGAAACTTTGACATGAAGCAAATTTGGGTTGGGTTTTGCCTTCTCTGTGACTTCTGAGACTTGTTTTCTCCCCTCAGTAAAATGGAGTTTTTAAAATAAGAATACCCACCTGATAGGTTTGGTATATGATTTAAATTAGATAGTTAAGCTTTATTTTCAAGTGAAGAGCTCAAAATATTAGTTATTATTTTTGTTCAATTCAACACCTTTTTAAAACAATCAAATCAAATATTGATGATAAATTAATCAACCCTGCAAGTGACCTAAGGCTCACTCCCTATTCAACATGTTGTTAGCCTACTTTTAATTTTATTACACTTAAAAGAACCTCAATTATATTACTTTAAAATAGCCCACAATTTAAGCACACCACGGACTGGAGAAAACCTTTACTTTAACTAGTCTGAATTAGTGTTGCTTTTACTTCACCTGGTTCATCCTAAAAAACAGACCCTGTGAAATTTCACAATACATGCAATAAAGACCCAAAGAAAAAAATATTATTTTGAGTTTATTTTGTTTATTTTTTTTCTTCTTTTAAGAGAAAGGCTTACATCAAAGGCCTATAAAATGGAATTTGTTATACGCTTTTTTTCTTTTATTAAACCATTATAATTATCCCAGGAAAACTGGAAAACCTATGAATACTTTGAAAACTAGCAAGTTTGTAAGTTGGTTTTAACATCATTTGGTTCTCTGGCTACCTCTCCTCTATTTCTACAACAAAGTATCTTGTTCATTTACTATTTTAACTATTTACTATCTGTCTTATCCATTGGAATATATGCTTCAGAAATTGGCACCCTATCACTGTGTTCACTCCTCTCACCCCAGTGACTCCTTAGTGAATAGTATTTGGCAGACACTCAAAAAATATTTATTGAATCAATGAATACAGGTGGAAACGGAATAACAGGGCTAAAAATAGTGACTAGCTTTTTTATTAGTCTTGATTCATAGATTATATACTATACCTTTTTAATTCTTATTTTTTATTTGCAAATAATAATTGCATATATCCATGGGATGCATAGTGGTGTCTGAGACATATAATATGTAGTAATCAGATATATTATATTTTTAAAGAAACCCCTGAAATAGAAATTTTAGGTAGTTAGTACTAACTTGTTCAGGATATCCTCAAGTGTAACAAAACTTTTTTTTCTTTGCTTTAATTTGTGTGTTCCCTTTGTTCAACCTCCTCTGTGGTATAGGAGTTGGTAACCTGCATGATCCCTGCTCTGTAATTTAAGAATATCTACAAAGTCAATGATGCATTGAGTCCCAGCAAGTAAATACTCTGAAGATGACTAGTTTCTCCAAAGTTTGAAGACAGATGGTGAAATATTGAAATGTTACAGAAATAGTCTTCTCAGAGTTGCTTTTTAATTTTCATGGGAGAAGAGGGAAAATAGAGTGATAAATTAATTAATTAAATTATAGCTAGTAAACTCATAAAGTGAGACATCCCATAGTTCAGTCAATATGAACACCCTAATTTTTGGAAGAAAATATTATAATGTCATTATTTTTTAAAAGTCAATATATTGTATTAAGACATACATGATAAGCTCTTATTCATCTAAGATCAAAACTTATAGCTAAAGTGGACTTCTGTTCTACAATTTAATCTTTTCTCCTCTAAACAAATGCATCAGGTATCACTTAGTAAATTGTAATAACTACAGCTGAGTATGTACAAATATGACTAATCCTCGAGCTGACCAAAACTAGTTTTGACCTTCCATTGTAAAATGATCCCTTATGGTCTTCCAAAAGATGTGTGCATATTTTAGGTGCCACAAAACAATAATTCAAATGTCATGTTGTAAAATAAAGTAAAAACAAAGCTTCTTACTCAAGAAATGAATTTTAATTAAGGTCAGGAACCTTATCTGAAATAAAGGTTATATTTGTTCTAGCCTATACTGAACCTGTTTGATGGTTCATTCTTAACTTTGAATGACTTACATGTTCTCACAACATTAAGAGCATGAAAGTTAATCTGCTTTTATTAAGTCTGATAACTGATTGAAAATAAGGAATAATTTGAAATAATTTCTAGCTATGGAGATTGAAGAAGCTGCTTCAGAATCATTTCAACTGCTACCAAATTAACCACTTCCAGAGAGAAATGGATAGTGACATCAACCCACTGACCCTGCTGAAAATTAATCTAATTAGATATTTTACTGAAAGGCAAGAGTAGATAAAGAGACAAGGATGAGAAAGCAAAAATTCTGGAGATTTTTTTGATGGTCTGGCTCTTGTAAAATGCATTAATCACAAAAAGTACAGAAACACTTTTGGGAAACTTTTTTTCTTGTACTCACTCAAGAATCAAGAAATTAAACTAAATCAAAATACTTCTAGTCTTCCAAAGATACGTAAGAGGAAGAGAAGAAAGGAGATGTGAAAAAAGGAAAACGGGAAAGGAAAGGAAAAGCATTTAGGTACTGAGCAATTCCTTTGTAACGAGATTGCATTAAGGGTTTTTTGTATATTAGCTAATATAAATCTTACACAAGAAAATTATTAGTAATCGCATTTCATAGATGAAGAAACAAAGGCACAGAAAGGTAACATGGTGAGTAATTTCCCCAGAATCAGACAGTTATCTAAAAGTAACACTGTGATTTAAACTTGGATCTAGTCTACTAAATGCCTTCATTCTTTTTAAGTATTACTCCAAATGGTTTCCAATAAAAATGAAAAATAACAGCAAGACTTCCAGGAAATGCTCTAAGCAGTGTTCCTACCCACATCCTCTAAACATAATTTTTCTGGATGTGGTAAAATTTAGTAATTTCAGTTTATTACTTGCCTTGGGGAGATTCAAATGAAAGCAGAACTGTATAAATTACAATGATGACACAGCACAAAATAAACATTTAATAACTATTTACTCTTCATAATTATGATAAAAACCACAAATATGTAATTTAAATGAAATACTTTACTCATTTGTTTTAGACTAAAAACTAAACACTTAACTAAGGAGATAATCTTGTTTCAACTAGGATAAGTTTGGTCAGAAGCATAAGTTGACCACATGATGGAAAATACAATTATTAGATGAGTGAACACTAGTTGGGATGAGGCTATGCATGTGTATGTCTAATACACTCAGAGCCAGCTACTCATAATTATTTGACTTGAATTCAGTGAGTCTAATCCACTATTAATCTATATTTGCTCATAAGTAGAAATTGGTTTGTTAATAATTTAAATGCAGGAAAACAAAAAAGTAGTTAAAGTTGATTAAACTGGCAATCCGATTAGAAATAGACAAATCTTAAGGTTTCCAGTATGCGAGCTGACTATTCTATAAGCACAATCAACCATTACAAAAGTGAAAATGTCATCTAAGCGCTGATAACTAGAAAGACACCAGGTATGGCAGTTCTGTTTTATTTAGCTAACTAATCAAATTAGACCTCACTTAAGAATAAATTTGATAAGCTTACCTGATGTTTTATCTCAGACATAACCTGATTTTTCATATCTGAGCCAACCATCTCATCATACCCTTCAACTTCTTTAAAAAAATCAACCAATTCTATTTAAATTACTTTATAATTGTGTTCTCTCCAAAGCACAGGCACCCATTTAAAAAGCAGTGTGTATAATTATAAAGGTACTTACATATTTGGTTTCTCGACCAGCTGCTCTTGGAAGAGTTGTAGACGTCTGTATGAAAATAAAAATAATTTTACTTCTGAAATAATAAAGTAAATAATAATAGATTCAACTTCTGGAATGTGTTCACCTTCTCAATTGATACTTTCTAAACATTGCTGTCTCTACACAATATCATTCTTTAGAAAATTATTTTATAAAATGATATCACTTGATTTTACTTTTCATTCATTTTATCTATCAGCTTCCTGGTAATTTCTTCTTATGTATTGATGATGTTAACTCACAGATTCCAATAGTTCTTTCCTCACGTTTCCTCCATAACTGTTGCCTATTTCAAAATTCATACAGAAATCTCTGTCTTTTCAATTTTTTGACCTCCTCAATTCCAAAGATGTTTTCATCTACTCCATTTAAATCATTCATTCCCAGAAAGCTCTTAGACTTTACATTTACCAATAAAACAGAAACTCTCAGAAATATCAATTACAAATCTCCCACACTCAGATATCTCCCTCCTATCCACCATCTTTATTTCTCTAGTGCCACCAGTGAAACATCCACATCACTGGGACTTCCAAATCACTGACCATCATCAGCTTTATTCTGGTTTTACCTCTCAGCTCATATGTATTTATTATTATAAGTCATTTGAATACTTTTTATTTTTTTTATCTTCTTCTCTTCCTATGACAAATTCTTTCCCAAAAATTAAAAAAAAAAAAAAGAACTCAACCCTAGATTGGCCTTACTATTCATTTTTCCCCATACTTGAATCGGAGAAGCAAAACATTGTTGGAGAAACTCTTTCAAACAAAATAATTAATTTTAAACTAATAATTCTCAATTTTAAATGTGCATTCAATACTGCCCCAACTTTTTCTTCTGTAGGCCCACTTTCTGAGATGAAATAGCTGTTTGAGTCATTTGTCCACTCGACACATATTTATTGTTATACTGTGTGCTAATTACTGTTCTACACTCCTGGGAATTGTTGGTGAACAAACGATACAAAGCTGTCCTACCACTGAGGAGTTCATATTCTAGAAGAAACGAAATAGGCAATAAAATCATACATAAGTAAATTATATGTTAGAAAGGAATAAATGCAATGAAAAATATGCTTCCAGATAAAATTTTCTTTGCTTCTACAAAATACCTTGTATTTTTCTGGACCACCTAGATGTTAAGGAGTTCAAGAGTGCTGGGAACTTACAGTTTTAAATCAGATGATCAACGTAGAGAAGGTGACATTTGAAGGAGACTTCAAAGACTTGAAGGAGTAAGGGAGTTGGGTATGTGGTATTTTAGATAAAGGGCATTCCAAAAAGAGGGAACATGTGCAAAGTTTCTAAGGTGGATTTTCTCCTCTGAGAAAGGTGAGTAGAAAACTCGAAGTAATCTTTCCATAAAGGACAATAAAAAATCTGACTAACATTTTGAAAAGTATTTATCAAAGACATCAATGTAGTAAAAAGAGAGTGAATAATTACTGGGCCAAATTAAAACAGGATGGGAACCTGAAGAGAGAAGCCCAGCATTTCAAACTGCTTTTGTCCTCAGGGTGTTTGCAAATAATGATGAATTGCTTGAAAAGCTAACCCAAACTTTTGATATCTCTCAGGCATAGAGAGAGAAAAGTCAACCAGGACTTGCCAAGAACAGATTGAGCCCCTACGAGTAAGAGTGACTCAGAAGACTCACATGGTCCTCAGCCTAGTGTCAAATTATGTGAAGATGACTGTCTGGAAAAATAATCTCAGAACCTTAATTTAAATTCAGGTAGTTTTTTCTTGCTTGTGCTCCCAATGTTTGACAGAAACAAAGAAAAGACTCTCTATGGAAAGACAGTATCATCTGAAGTCTCCATTTCTATTAAGTTTTCACGTAGGCTGTCTAGCACCCAATCAGATTCAGATACACAAAGAGGCAATCAATGTAAATGAGGATGAGTAGAAATACTAAACAACCAGAAAAAGACCCACAGAGATTCAGAAATTTGTTTTTTCAGAACCAGACTGAAAATAACCATACTTAACCATGATTTAGGAGATAAAAGTTAAGCTGGAAAATTTTTACAGTATGCTAGAAACTATAAAATGATCAGTGGTATAACTAATGTGAAAAGGAACTAAATGCACTAAGACAGGAGCATGCTTGACACATTCATGCAACAGCAAGAAGGCTAGCAGGGCTGGGGTAGAGTGAGTAAAGGAGAGAGTTAGAGGAAATTTGATCACGGAAGTATTGGGGCAACACATAGGCCCTTCCAGGACCTTGAGAGGACTTTGCTAATAATCTGAAGGAAATGTATAAAGGCCCTTCCAGGACCTTGAGAGGACTTTGAGAGGACTGGAAGGGACTATTCCAGTAATAGGCCCTTCCAGGACCTTGAGAGGACTGGTCCCTTCCAGGACCTTGAGAGGGTTTTGCTAATAATCTGAGGGAAATGTATAAAGCACTTCTGGTTTTAAACAGAGGAAGGTCATGATCTAACTTATGTTTTAAAAGGTTGTCTGTGTTTGATGTGTTATGAATGAACTATTGTGAGTCAGAGGCATAGGAACAAAACTCTTATACTATCCAATAAAATATGATGGCTCAGTAGTGCAGAAGCCATGAAATAAATAATCATTGACATATTCTGAAGCTATAGAAACAGGATTTCTAGTAGAAGAGATGTGAAATGTGAAAGAGAAGCATAAAACATCACACCAAAGTTTTTGACCATGAGCAAATTGAAAAGTTAAATTTTACCAGTGGAGATGAGAAGGCAACATAAGGAATCATTTTGTATGAGAAAAATCTAGATTTTATTTGTATGCATATTGAGTATAAGACATTTGTTAGAAATCTAAACGGAAATGAAGAGTAGGTATTTGGAAGTCTGTAGTTTGAGAGAGAATCCTGGACTAGAAATAGAGTTGTCACTGTATATGTACTTAATTTTTAAAACATAAATCAGGCTGAGATTAGCAAAAGAATGAATATAGAGAGGAATGAAAAGTTTGAGGACTCATGACTAGAGAATTCCAACATTAACAGTTTGGGATGAAGAAGATGAGCCAGCAAAGGAGACTAAGAAATAATAAGTGAGATAGAAGAAAAACAGAGTATGGAGTTCTAAAATACTCTAGAAGAAAACATACCAAAAAGGAGGGTATGAGCAACTGTTTCAAACTCTGTTGCTGTCATCTCAAATCAGGACTGGATTTATAGCAATGTGAAGCACTTCAAGAACCTTGGAAAAAGTGGTTTTGGCAACATAAAATTGGAGAGTTAAGAGGAAACCAGAGAAACAAAATTGAAAGCAGAGTATATAAACTTGTTTTAACTTTTTCAAATTCATCCCCATCATACCTTCTCTCCTTAATTTTGGTTAAGATATGATCTTAAATTTTACTTTATTGGAAGGTGTTAGTTATGAAATAACTAGATATATTGGTTATAAAATTACTTCTCTTCCATCAAACTACAAATATTCTTGCACCTGTCATGTCCTTTATTTTCTGTCCTGTTCCAATAAAGGATATTTCCAGCTTCTTATCAAATGGTCTTAGCACATTTGGGCCGTGATAACACACCATTCACTGGGTGGCTTATAAACAACAGAAATTTATTTTCCACAGTTCTGGAGGCTGAGAAGTCTAAAATCCAGGCACTAGCAGGTTTGGTATCTGGTGAGGGCCCACTTCCAGTTCATAGATGGTGCCATCTTCCACATTGTTACATGGTGGGAGGGATAAGAGGTTTCTCTCAGGACTGTTTTGTATGGAACTTATCCTATTCATAAGGTCCCCATCCTTATAACCCAATCATTCCTCATGGCCCCACCTTCTAATACCTTCACATATTTCAACATATGAATTCTGAGTGGATGGGTGGGACACAAATATTCAGACCATTATTTCCCCTTCTTCTGTAGAATTAGTGCTATCTCTACTGAGACCAACACCATCGCATGCAAATTTGATCTTGCCATTTTCAGCTTCACAAAACATTCTTTCTTGACCTCACTATCTACCTAAATTCCTTCTTTTAACAGCCAAACATTTCCAAATAATTGTTTAGTTCTGTTTCTACGTATCCTATCCCTGCCTTCTCAAGCCACAACACATTTAAACATCAGAGATAAGGAGATCAATGAGGTGAAGTGAGGTACTAAAATCTGAGGGTAATAAAAAGAAGTAACAATGAAGATAATATCAAAGTGGTCCTTCAGCCTTGGGGGAGAAAATAGTTAACTACAGATTTCAACAACTGGCCAGCTTCTGATGAATCTTTCCCTCAATCCTTTGCTCAGCAATGATGACTGAGACAGCTGTTGGAAGAGAAGAATATACCAGAAGCAGAGGTGCAGGTAGGCAGAGGTGAGGGTCAAGGCCACCAGAGTGGAGAGGAAGTGGCAAGTGGGAACTAGTAGATACCATGGCACTTCTCCCTTCTGAAGTACATGTTCCTCCTGCTCTTAAGGAATAAATAAATAAACTTCACCAAAACTGGCAAGTACTAGCACCTGGGTTTGGGGACCTGCCACCCCAGGTGCCAGGCATACATACACCCAACTTAGCTGACATGCTCCAGGAAATTTGAGTTTATAAATATAAGACATCTGAAAAACTTAAATACTATAAAAGAAAACAATGGTTCCTCTATTCCACTCCTATTTACCCAAGATAAGTGAAAGAATATATCCATACAAAGTCTTGTTTACAAATATTCTTGGCAGCTTTATTAGTAATAGCCCCAAATTAGAAATAACCCAACCACCTATAAATTGGTGAATAAAGGATGGTATATCCACACAGTGGAATATTACTCAGCAATAATTTTTTTTAACTGAGCTAAAAAAACTGAGCAATGCAACAATATGGATGAATTTCAAATGCCTTCTGCTAAGTAAAGGCTGAAGGGACTACAGACTATATGATTACATTTATATGATATTCTAGAAAAGGCAAAAGCATAGGAACACATAAAAAGATAAGTGGTTTCCCAGGACTTGGACTGGAGGGAAGAATATACTAAAAAGGAGAACCAGGGAACTTCTTCAGTTGAAGGAAATGTTTTCTTTGGAATGTGGTGGAAATTATATAATTGGATTCTTTTGTCAAAACGCAGAACTGTAAACTAAAAGAATGTAGTTTACAGTGATTAAACTACACATCAATAAATCTGATTTAGAAGAAAAAACCATGTTAGCTACAACAAAGAACTTAATACCGGAATTGAAGGAAAGAATAGATACTAAATACATTCTTGAACTGGAATATCAGATCAAGAATTCCTCTTGAAGGAATTACAAAATAATAAATAGAAAAAATATGAAGAGCAAGAGACAATAAATACAGAATCAAAAGTGACAAAATCAGTATGATAAGAGTCCCATGAGGGAAGGAATATTTGCAAAAATAATGATATAAAAATTACCAAGAACGTAAGGGGAAGAAACAATTGAAGATATCATATGAAAGATCATAAAGAGTACCAATCAAAATAAGTTAAAAAGTGCATACATACATAATTTAAAACATTTTTAAGATCACACATAAAGTTTTAAAAGCTTACAAAACAACTCTGTAAATGATCGCTCTATAGCAGAGGAACAAGTATCATGCTGACAAAATACTCATAAGTATGTTGTTGAAGAAAAACAACCTAGGGGGAAAGTGTTGAAGAGAGAGGACCTACAATTTTATGTGCGGCAAAACTATAATTTAAAGGAAAAGGCAAGATAAAGATGCTATCATGGACAAAGTTCACAAAATCTGTACAAAAAGATCTTACTTTATACAACTTGAAGCAAGATTCCAACAAGAAAAACAATAAATCCAGGGAAAAGCTTTGAATGTGTACAAAATAAGGATCTAAATCAGAAATAAATATCTAAACAAAGGAAAGAGCAAGACATGTTCAGACATAAAGCTAAAAACAATACGAATAAATTGTAAGTGTATGTACTTGTATATATGGGTTAATTAAAAACAAGTGGAAAGTGAAAAATGCTATAGTACTTATAAAATTTGGGGAAAAGCCATTTGTAAGTTTTAAAATTGATAGAAAAATAAGCATAATAATTTTAATATGTCTAACTACCAAAAGTAACAAGATATAAAGTAAAATTTTCAAAATGTTCCACAGTAAATATCAAAATTGCCTGAGGAAAGCAGAGAAAGGCAAGAGAAAAAAACATTTTAAATAGAAAATGTAAAATAAGATAGCAAAAAATCACCCTAACATAACAAGAATTGAAATAATTATAAATGGTTTAAGGTCTCTGATAAATAGAATCTAACTGAATGTAAAAATGATATCCAGAAATACGCTGTTCTGAAGAAAATTAGACAGGAGGGCATGAAAAAAAGTAAAATAACAGTAAAAGATACATGTAGGAAAACAAGAATTAGAAATTATAAAGTCACTATTTTAATACTGAAGAGAAAAACCTTAAATTAAAAAATGATTATATATCCTGATAAAGCTTCTAAAAATTCAAAAACAAGAATGAATGCCAACACACAAGCACCAGCAATATGGTTTCAAAATATACAAGTCAAATCTAATAAACACTTCTTTAGACTTACCTTCCTCTAACCCTTGGCCATAATCAACACAATTATATTCGCACTCTCTTCTTATAGCTTCCATGATACCACACTGCTCTGATTTTCCTCTTACCACAATAGCCTTTCCATTCTCATTTGCTGGGTCTCCACCTCCTTTGTCAGACCTGTGATTTTCTGTTCCTTGGAGCTCTGTACAGGACACTCACAATGTCTACGTGACAATGACCCTCAAATACCTCTGATCTGCTTCAAACACACAGGTATAAGCTTTCATGATAAACACTTCAAATTCATTCTTGTCTAAAACTGGCATACCTTCTGCCTGCCACCATACAGCTCTTCCTTCACTGTTGTCTATCTTCAAGGTGAGTTCTGCAGTTCATTCAAGATTCTTCTCTCTCCTTTACTACCCACACCCAAATTCTCAGCAAGCCTCAAACACTCATACTTCTACCTCTTCTGAACCTACCCTATCCAGACCACCATCACTGACCGTTTCCCTGCTCTCAGCAGCCTCCTCGCAGCAGCCATATTGATCATCTTGTATGGTTTCATATTACTCCCGCCATGGTTTTATGTCTTCCCATTTTCCTTGGAATCCAAACTTCATACCATAGCAAGTAAGTGTTTAAATCACTGTGCACAACCCAGTTTCTCAACATCATTTTACACTCTTCACTCCTAGCTCAGTGTACAGCAACCATATTGGCTATCTTCTTTATCTTTATACACACTAAGCTCTTTTGTGCTTCAGGAAATTTGCACATGCCTGTTTCTCTGCCCGAAAGCTATTATTCCTGATCAAAATTTCTGTGGCTGGCTCTTTTCCTTCTTTGGGTCTCAGCTTGAATTCTACCCTTGATCACTACATTTAAACCATATACCTTAGGTTACTCAGCCTTGCGTAGGTTCCTAGTGCCTTGCAGCACCAGACTTAAGGTAGTTGTTTAAAAAATACCTACAGAATAAAAAATTGCCTTAAATTTAGTGGCCTAAAATACTGGGGATTTTTTAACACCATAAGCATTAAATATTTGTTAAAGAAACCAGTAATATACATTATTTTTCATATATAACTTCTTAAATCCTATGATTATATTTAATGTCTTTTACATGTTCAACAAATGAAACAAATATATATATATATTTTAAAATTTATATAGTATCTTTGACAAATCGAAGTTTTAGATTAAAAGGCTTAAAGGATATATAACAAAATAGACTTCAAAATTATCTATTTGTGGATCCTCTGCTAAATTATAATTATTTAATATGACAATAATTGATTATTGGGTTTTCTATGTCATTACTAATGGATATTTGTTGATAATATTCCAATTGAAAATCAGGATTACTCTTCCATTTGTGTATAGTTCTGTACATTTGAAAATTACTTTAGATGCTTTGTGTCCCATGTTTCAAGAAAGGACAGGAAAAACGTATACTAATTCCAAGAAAATAAATAATTAAGGCTGACCAAAAAAACACAATAACTAACAATTATCAATAAAGGAAAAATTATAGGCATTTTGAAATTTGGATGAGTAGAGCTTAACTACATGTTTGAAAAAAATAATTTGGAGAAATGTAGCATTTTATACCAACAAATGAAAATAACTATTTTATAATAAAAAAAATACATAATTACAACAATTAAGTTTGGTAGTGTTCTAACAATCTAAAATATCCACTTTTATTTCCCTTTGAGTCAAAGAATAATGAAATAAATTCAATCAACAAAAAGAAAAAAAATTCCAGAAATGATACTTCTGTTGAAGCTCTTAGGCGAATTTTACTTTAGTCTACTTCATTTTTTACTTGTCTAAGTGGCTACAAATTCCATAAATGTTGAATCTATGATTTGACATGAGAATGAGCCACATATTATACATTCTAAATGTCAATATTTAAAAAAAAAAAATTGGTCTAATATGTTGGCTTTCAAACTGTTTTAAACTTGACCCACAGAAAGAGGTTTTACTTTGCAACCCTGTATACACTTACCTTGCATTATATGTGTACATGTAAACAAATGTTGACAAAAGCTATACATTATTTGTAATCAAGTCTAATATCTACTATCTTTAAAAGTCTACTAAAAGTACTGATTGCAATTCACTAAATTTATTTTTCACTAAATTTATTTCCCAATTCACTATTGGACCTTGACTTGCAGTTTGGAAATCACTGATCTAATAAATCTTACAGTTCCATAAATTATATTAAATACATACATACTTTGACTGTGTCAGAACCCAACAATGTCTTTGGGGACCTTGAAGAAGAATCAGAAGAATGCTGAAAAAAAAGAAAGGAAGGAAGAAAGAAGAGAAAAGGAAAGAAAAGGACAAGCCTGTGAGGCATCATACGAAAGTAGAGGAAAATGAAGAGAAGCAAAGCAAATGTTTGAATTGCACATTCTAGTCTAAGGTATTACCATAGACAAGGAATCCTGTAAGACCTTATCAATGGTAGCACAGACCTCTTCAGTTTGCTGCCTGAGCTGTGCAGGAAAATACAACTGGAAGAATTGAAACCAGGTACTGGGTTAGTAATAAGTTTTGGGACTGCATACCAAAAGCAGGGGTAATCTGAAGTTATTACCTCAAAGGGTGGTTCTAATGTGCTGTCCTTGGAGACACTTTCAGTCTTGACTGGTTCATCTAGTGCCTAGTGATAAATGAAATTGTTCTTATATGAGGCTTCTAGTCATACAAATGGAGTAGAAAAGTCTCTTCAAACAAAGTGTTTTATGTATTAATATTCTGAGAAAACAAATACTTAAAGTATTTGATGAGCCATTCTTTAACATTTTTCATGTTTGTTCAGTTTCTTCTGTGAAATTAGTATCTCCAATATAAGGTGTTAACAATAACAAAAGGACGTTGAGGGTTTATATTTGTTCAACTTTTTCCATTTTATTTTTTACTTAATTTTTGAATTTTTAAATTGATTAAGTGTGAGAATTTTTTCATTCACTAATTTGAACTTGTGGCAGAGACAGTGCTAGGTGCTCCTCACTGGATACTTTCATATTCCTGAGCACAATTATTCAATATTTCCTTGGCCTCAATAATTTAGGTGTGAGCTTGTTACTGATTTCTTGTTGAATGAAATTTAAAGTAATGTGTAACTTCTGGTACAAGGCAGTTAAAAGTAGATGTGATTTTTCAACATAGTCTCTCTCATCTTCAGATAACTAAGATGCAAGACAAAAGCAGACAAACAATATTACGGAGTCACTATTGGAAAACAGCCATGTGGATGAGCTATCAATATACTGAGCTACACCAAATTATGATGTGGGAAGAAAATAAATGTTGATTGTGTTAGGCCACTGAAATGTCAGGTTTTGTCTATGTAAGCAGCTAGTCCATGTAAATCTATGTAAGCAGCCCATTTTGCTTACACTGTAGCATTGTTTACATTGACTAATCCAGGCACTGAAGGCTATATATTTTTACAGATTTACCTCAGAATTTTTTCATTCATACTAACGCCTAACCCAAGCAATACAATCTTAAAACACTTCACATAATTATGTAAATTTATTGCATTTATACAGTTTACTTCACTTGCTTTTATGCTCTAATTGCCATATAAATTACATTTAAATCTGTAATTACATATGAAATTTAATTGCTGTTATAATTTTTACTTTAAATGCTTATACGCATTTTTTTAAATTGTAATAAAATCATATTTTACAGTTGACCACATATTTATCATTCTCATCCTCTGCATTCCTCCCTGAGGTTCTAAGTTTCTATTTGCTATTGTATCCCTTCAGCCTGAAAAACTTTTTTTTAGCATTTTAAATGTATCATTCCATTATCTTCTGGCCTTCATTCTTTCTGATAAGAAGTTAGCTAGTTATTATCATTTTGCTGTTCTTCTGTATGTAGCATGTAATTTTTCTCCATTGCCTTTAAGATCTTCTCTTTAATTTTTTATTTTTTGGTAAAACTGGGAGTCTCACTACGTTGTGTAAGGTGGTCTTGAACTCATGACTTCAAGCAATCCTCCCCACTTTCAGCTTCCCAAAGTGCTGGGATTATGGGTGTGACCACGCCCAGCTGCAAGTTGGGGGCGTCTAGGCATGGTTTTGTGAAATTTCTTTGTATTAAACATTCTTAGGATTATCTGGGTTTCTTGAAAGAATAAATTTGTATCTTTCACCAAATTTGGAAACACTTCAGCTATCAGTTTAAGTATTTGTTTCACTCCATTCTCCCTCAACTCTCCTGAAGTCTCAGAGACTTCAGTTACATTTCTATATTATCACACAGGTCGCTGGAACTCTTAGGTGATTTCTATCAATTCATCTTCAATTTCACTGACTCTTCTGTTATTTCCAACTTTTTCTTAAACCAATCCAGTAATTTTTTTATCTCTAATGTCTTTTTTAGTTCTAGAATTGCCATTTGATTCCATTTTATAGTTTCTATTTTTGTGCTAAGAATTTCTATATGTTAGTTTATTATGAGTATACTCATAATAAACATATAGAACATATTTATAATAATTGCTTTAAAATCCTTACCAGTTAATTACAACATCTGGAGCATCTTTGGGTTGATCTCTATTAATTACATTTTCCCTTGAGTATAAGTTACATCACTCTGGTTTGTTTTTGTTTTTGTTTTTTGAAGCTGAGTTTTGCTCTTGTTGCCCAGCCCAGGCTGGAATGCAATGGCACAATCTTGGTTCACCATAACCTCCACTCCCAGGTTCAAGGGATTCTCCTGCCTCATTCTTCTGAGTAGCTGAAACTACGGCATGCGCCACCACGGCCGGGTAATTTTTTGTATTTTTAGTAGGAACGGGGTTTCTCCATGTTGGTCAGGCTGGTCTTGAACTCCTGACCTCAGGTGATCTGCCCACCTCGGCCTCCCAAAGTGCTGTGATTACAGGCGTGAGCCACCATGCTTGGCCTATATCCTGAATATTTTGAATTATATGTTAGGAAGACTATGGATTCTATTATGGTCTTCTAAGGAATATTATCTTTATTAGTTTACTTTTTGTTATTGTTTTTCTCTTTTAACCTCTCTGCACCCAGAGCTGCTTTGCTTGGCAATCTGTTGTGTCTTCTTAAGATCCCCATACATATTTATATACATGAATTTGTTCTTAACAAGTCAGTGGTATTATATCTTTTTCAATTATTAACCTAGCACTGGAGATCTGAAGATTAAAAAAATAATTTCACTTAACTTTTCTAATTTGAGTTCTAACATCTAAAGATCAACAGTTTTTAAAAGTTATGTTTATTTCTAATTAATATCTAGGGCAAAATCCAACTTATTGATAGGTTCTTGGCATTTTTTTTTTTAATTATGCTTTAAGTTCTGGAACACATGTGCAGAATGTGCAGGTTACATAGGTATACACGTATGGTGGTTAGCTGCACCAATCAACCCATCATCTATATCAGGTATTTCTCCTAATACTATCCCTCTTCTAGCCCCCACCTCACAACAGGCCTCAGTGCATGACGTTCCCCTCGCTATGTCCATGTGTTCAACTCTCACTTATGAGCCAGAACATGCGGCATTTGGTTTTCTGTTCCTCTGTTAGTTTGCTGAAAATGATGGTTTCCAACTTCATCCATGTCCCTGCAAAGGACATGAACTCATCCTTTTTTATGGCTGCTTAGTATTCCATGGTGTATAGGTGCCACATTTTCTTTATCCAGTCTATCATTGATGGGCATTTGGGTTGGTTCCAAGTCTTTGCTATTATGAATACTGCTGCAATAAACATACGTGCGCTTGTGTCTTTATAGTGAAATCATTTATAATCCTTTAGTTTCTATACCCAGTAATGGGATTGCTGGGTCAAATGGTATTTCTGGTTCTAGGTGCTTGAGTAATTTCCACATTGTCTTCCACAGTGGTTGAACTTACACTCCCACCAACAGTGTAAAAGTGTTCCTATTTCTCCACATCCTCTCCAGCATCTGTTGTTTCCTGACATTTTAATGATCACCATTCTAATTGACATGAGATGGTATCTCATTGTGGTTTTGATTTGCATTTCTCTAATGACCAGTGATGATGAGCTTTTTTTCATATGTTTGTTGGCTGCATAAATGTCTTTTGAAAGGTATCTTTTCATATCCTTTGCCCACTTTTTGATGTTTTTTTCTTTTAAATTTGTTTAAGTTATTTGTAGATTCTGGATATTAGACTTTTGTAAGATGGGTAGATTGCAAAAATTTTCTCCCATTCTGTAAGTTGGCTGTTCATTCTGATGATAGTTTCTTTTGTTGCACAGAGGTCTTTAGTTTAATTCAATCTCATTTGTCAATTTTGGCTTTTGTTACCGTTCCTTTTGGTGTTTTAGTCATGAAGTCTTTGCCCATGCTTATGTCCTGAATAGTATTGCCTAGGTTTTCTTCTAGGGTTTTATAGTTTTAGGTCTTACGTTTAAATCTTTAATTCATCTTGAGTAAATTTTTGTATAAGGTGTAAGGAAGGGGCCCAATTTCAATTCTCTGCACATTTTTAGCCAGTTTTCCCAACACCAATTATTAAGTAGGGAATCCTTCCCCATTGCTTGTTTTTGTCAGGTTTGAAAAAGATCAGATGGTTGTAAATGTGTGGTGTTATCTCTGAGGCCTCTGTTCTGTTCCCTTGGTCAATATTTTTGTTTTGGTACTGGTATCATGTTGCTTTGGTTACTGTAGCCTTATAGTACAGTTTGAAATCAGGTAGCATGATGCCTCCAGCTTTGTTCTTTTTGTGTATGCAGTCAATTTGGCTCCAAACTTTCTGTCTCTCTAATTATGTGAACTAGCCAAAATCTCTATTCCATTGTTTTCCCCTCAGCTGGCCTAATAGGCACATTCAATAGTCATCCAGCGATTTGGGCAGAGTTTATCTACTGCATTTATGGCTCCTTTTGGCACTCTCTTTTCCTGGACTCCCCCGTTACTTTCCAGTTCCTGTATAACCTTACATTATGTTCTCTGTTTCTTCATCTAATAAGTCTGCAGGGTTGTTGCTGAATTTCACTACTGCATTGTGACCAGACAAGGGACAACCCATAAAGTGAAAAAGCATAAAATATGGTGACCAACCTAGTGCCATATTTTTCTTATGAGCATTGACTCTACTGCAGTTTCTACCTGCCTTGGCCATGTTTCAGTATCTTCAGGCCGTTCTTTTTTATATTCTTATCCAGAGTTTATCGTTGTTATCTGTAAAAGAGTTGGTCCAATACAAGCTATTCCCCCATTTGCAGAAGCAGGATAAGGTAAGCTAATTTAAAATTAATTTTAATTTCAATTTTCAACACATATTTTCTGTATACAGAGATTGCATAAATTCAATCTCAAACCCTGTCTCAGGGTAGGCTTGTGACTAAAGGTTATTTTTTTCCTACTCTAAGCCTAGATTGATGTTAGAAAACGTGATGGCCATTTACAGTGGCTCACACCTGTAATCCTAGCCCTTTGAGAGGCTGAGGCAGAAGGTTCACTTGAGCCTAGGAGCTCAAGACCAGCCTGGGCAACATAGTAAGATCCCATCTCTATAAAAAATTTTAAAAATTAGCTGAGTGTGATGAAATACACCTGTAGTTCCAGAAACTTGAGAGACTAACATAGAAGGATGGTTGAACCTAGGAGATCAAGTCGGCAGTGAGCCTTGATCACACCACTGTACTCCAGCCTGGGCAACGGAATAAGACCCTGTCTCTAAAAAATTAAAAAGGGGGATGTCATTTCCCTTTGAAAATGTTTTTTCTCATTCTTCTTGCAACTGAGAGTGTAACCATTCAAAACTCTTGACTTTTTAATTGTGATGCAATTCTAGTTCTCTATATTACCAAAGCACCAGCACCATGATAAATGTTCTGAATTTCAGCCTGCTTTTAGTATTTGACCCTTGGGGATTTCCCCCACTCTTTTTTTTAATAAGCTCAGCTTTATACTGGGTTGAACACACACAGAATTGTCAGTATTCAACTGAAAATTATTTGCCAAGATGGCAATCTCATGTGGTTTGACCTGTTTTTTAATACAATTTTTAAATTGATCCTCAATTCTAGGCATTTTACAACAGGAAGTTTTTCAAGCAATATAGTTTCAATACACTTTCAAAGTTTGAAAATGTACCACCAGAAAGGTTACACAAAAAATATATGCCATGAGTTCTGAAGACAGTTACAAAAGAAGTTACCAAAAATGCAATGAGCCATTATAGGCACAAGGCAGTTACTTTCAAGAGAGATATCATCACTTGAATATATATGTTCTGGTAGATTTGTAAACAGACAAATAAAACACTCAGTTCTCTATCGTCATGTATTATATAACTTTTTAGATTACAGGCTGCCCTGTCCTCTTAGATTTACCTCCTATTGCTCATTTCTTTATTCCCATTCTGAGGTAGACATATCCTGACAGAAAGTGTTATGCCAGCCATGAAACCATGGAATCCATTGTTCATCAAAATCTATTTTCCTCTTTCTAACAGTCAGGGATCTCTATCCAGAAGAATTAGCCTTGACAAGGGTTACCAGGTCCAGATGGTAGACTTGCCATTTTGGCATGGGATATGCCGCTAAGAATTCAGAAAAGTGACTTTAAAAGATGAAATTTTACCATCCCCATGTTTTAATCACTCATATATTGTCTGGAAATTTTTGTTTTCAAAGTCCACTTCTCTGTGTTAAATCAAAAAATTTGAAAGACTGGTTATGATAACCTAATAAAAACACTTAAGATTGCTTCTTTCTTACCATAACAAAAATCTATTTTATGCTTGCTTTCTTCATTCTTTAAAATTATGAGTAATCATGAGAAATGATTGGCAAGGAACTGAAATTTTCATCAATATAACTCTTCACTGGTGTTCTGATGGTTTAATATTTCCCTGGATGGTGTTTCAATCTCCTCCTGTTCACCTTGTTCATAGGGTAGAGGTTCCTTTCCTTGTATTACAGAAATAGGTGGTTACATAATTCCTGATACTGTACAGATAAAAGCCACAACAGTTTATTAGTCACATATGCTCACAGTCCAGGGAAGGGGCACACCACATACCATGCAGGGCCATACGGAGGATGCAATAAGGAACAATCAGGGGTTGTGGGTATCCGGAGAGTAATGTGCCCCTGGTTCCACCAAAGGATATGATTGGTTTGTTTGAACTGGATCCTATTACTAAGGCATACTCAGGAATTGCACCTGGTCATTTAGATAAGGAGGGCTGTTCGGCTAGAAACCTTATCTGCAGGAGAGGAGCAAAGGAGATAACTTGCAATTAGGCCATTTGAGGCTCTCTCACATATAGCAGACATCAAGGTAGCGCACAATATTGGGCCTTAATTTTAGGCCTTACACACACCACATGTGACCTCTACTATAGTGATAATTATGAAGATGAAAAATGTCAGAAATTAAAGACCAGGACTAACAACCAGCTCCTCAGGAGGGAATTTTGTTCTGGCTCTTGCTCAGCATTCCAACAATGCCTTTCATATGCTCCTCACTCTCAGGCTGCCCCCACCCAAAAAGAACCTTTTGAGTTCTTTGAACTTGTGGTGATCTTTGGAACTACATGTCATTAACTCTCCCTAGATCCACTCTCAGTTCGCTTAGAGAATTCCTATTCATCCTGAAGATCCAAATCAAACTCCTTTATAACGTCTTTCTTGGCCTCACACTAGGCAAAGTGAGTCATTCCCTGTTTGGGGAACCATATCACTTTGCACATATGTTAAGCATATTGTATCATAATTACTTTTTAAACTATATCTCTCCCCTACTGGACTATTCGCCCTATTAGACTACAGAAAAGATATTTATCTTTGTAGGTCCAGGACAGAGAATATGACAGGTGCTCAGTAAAGATCTTTTTGATGAATCACTGGGTAAACCAGCATATAAATGAACTTAAGTTAAATTAATAAATGAATCATAGAAATAATGTTATTTAAATACTTTCTGGTAAAATGCTCTAGATGAGTGACTTAAACTCTTTGAGTAATTTAATTAACAAATAAATATCTTTTTCTATGTTACAGTTAAATTTGTTTACCATGAAAGATTTGAGCATATAACCAATGTTAGTGCAATGAGATTAATTCCTTCTTAAAACCCAAACCAACTAAGATTAATATTTTAATTAGTCTGTGAAAACTGCTGGCAAAAATAAAACTTTTATTAGTTACTTGTGATACTGAAATTCACCCAGAGATCGACAAAACTATCTACTCACGTCCCATGGAAAACTAGACTATAACTGATGTTAGGTCTCAGTAATGCTGAAATTTTGAGAGCAACAAGAATATTCAGACTATTTTTTTTAAAAATTGGATTGATGGCCGGGCGCGGTGGCTCAAGCCTGTAATCCCAGCACTTTGGGTGGCCGAGGCAGGTGGATCACGAGATCAAGAGATCGAGACCATCCTGGTCAACATGGTGAAACCCCATCTCTACTAAAAATACAAAAAATTAGCTGAGCATGGTGGTGCGTGCCTGTAATCCCAGCTACTCAGGAGGCTGAGGCAGGAGAATTGCCTGAACCCAGGAGGCGGAGGTTGCAGTGAGCCGAGATCGCGCCATTGCACTCTAGCCTGGGTAACAAGAGTGAAACTCCGTCTCAAAAAAAATAAAAAATAAAAATAAATAAAAATAAAAATAAAAATAAAAAATTGGATTGGGGGCTTATTTTGAACTTAAATAGTCATGAAATTTACTATAATTGATTTTGTGTAATTGACTCCGAGTTACTTGTCAGACATATCATTGTGATACACACTCTTTCTAGCAACCATAAAAAGTAGCTTCTTTTTCTATTGTTCAAAAATTTATTTTAAAAACATATCTTAAATCTCAATTAGTAAGAATTCTGACCAGAGGTTGCTTTTTGACAAGTTAGCCAGCACGATGATACTATTTCTCTAGATTTTTTTGTTTTGGATAAAAGTCTCTTAAAATAGCATCTAATAAATTATTATTAAAAATGTGTATTTTCTACCAAATTGGACTAAAGAAATTGAGGCATAAATTGGATATTCTTTGACCTCATTCATCTTAAAAAATTCTTAACTAATACAAATAATCAGAAATACTTTCATTAGAATTGTTTGCAGTTTGCTCAAAAGTGCCAACTTTGGGACCCAGCTTTTGAAGACACTAAATCTTATAGCAGAAAATAGTTTCTGAACTTAGCACTACATAAAAATTAAGAGCCAAGAACTATGAAAAAGCATTGTAAATCAAAGTCCTTATGTAAAAGTATGCCAATAAACTGTAATAGGTATTCCCAATTATAAGTGTCTCTGATGAAACTGCAAACACTTTTTAGTCAAATATATTGAGTCTATCTAATCTGTTCCCTTAAAATATAGGATTAAGTTCTAAAAATTAGGAGTTGGAAAGTAAACTGCCTCCAACAGAAGAATGATCTAACAGAATCTGTAAACTTTTTGTTATGCCTAGACTATTTGATTAAATTTCAAAAATTTCATGCCTGAGTTATTAGATTTTAGTAATGATCAAGTCAACCACCAAAAATGATTTATGTTAACCCTAAATGCTCCTATACTTTGCTAATATGGCCTGGTTTTGGTAGAATAAATCCCCTGAGAACTACAAAGTACTTACCGGACTAATACAAAACCATTTGTAGGAATGTAGATATTAGTAGAAAAATAAATCTCACTTTGATTGTCTAGTTGGGGATTCATGTCTGAATTACATTCAGCTCTGAAGAAACTGGAAAAAAGTACACTGCAAATCAAAGGAGCTTGCAGATATATAAAAATAGGGTTTCTTTAAAGATCTAGGAATATTTGCCAGTAAAATATTTTCACATGATTGGTTTAAAAATTTCAAGAACTGAAGAACTCTACTTGGTGATTTTACTCCCAAGAGCTTTGGAAAGTTAAATGTTTGTTCCTCCTACAGGGAAGGGAGCTTTTGCAAACCATTACAGCCAGTTTCAAACCCATTCCAGCAAAGCTCAATAGTAGGAGAATTTACACTTTTTTTTCATTTAATTAATGATGTCAGAAGGGTGTTCTTTATTCCAGCCAGTACCTCCTTCACTGTAATTTGCTTCATCTCTTTCAGTAGTTCAAGAAGTTGAGCTGGTTTGTAATCCATCACTCTCTCAAATCATCTCAGAGCTACATTATTTCCCATTTTCTTTTAATTTTTCCACATAAAAACAAAATATTCTTGTTACTCTCATTTAATGAAGATATCAATATATTTTAGCAAGTAATGAAAACAAATGTTGTAGGCAGGAATCCCATATCAGCATCCCTTGCTCAATAATTCACTGTAGCTAGCTGATATCACTGCAGGGTAGCAAACAGGGAAGGCTGAGCGCCAATTGGAACTCTTCTGAGGTCCAATTTAGGAACTTAGTAACCCTGATGCTTTAGGGAATTTACTTGGCTTCTTTGGGCATCAAATTCTTCACAGAGCTGTGAAGATGAAGGCGCACTCAGCTCAATGTCTGATACACTAGAGTATTCAATATGGTAGTCATTGTGACTGTATTGTCTAATCTTGGAAAGGTGACAGCTTACTTCCCTTCTAGCAGAAGGCCATTCTATAAGCTTTTCCATGGAAGTAGAATTGATGAGGCTTATTCTGTCCTAAAGAAAGAATCTTTGCTATTGTTGTTTTGATTGGCATACAATAGTCTACTTTATTTTTATATGCCTATGAGCAAAACTTTGCCTTAAGATCCAGTGGAATAAAATTGGAATTTTAGAGGCTTATCTGGCCCCAAACTAAACTTTTATTCAATGAACATCTAATGAAGAATATAGTATATCTATCTCCTCAAAAAGTTCAAGATAGGTAAAGAAAGCAATAAATATGCATAATTCAATGCAATTTGATAAGTTTTTTTTAAAATTATGCACATATTAGACAACTACCTGAGAACTAGTTACCATAGATTTGAGTCCTGGACTCTTCTCTACTATTAAAGAAATTGGGAACACATTTGCCTCTTGTATTAAAATCTAAATCAAGCAATGTTTCTCTAATATAGATTATGTGCTAAATTAGTAGTAAGGCTTCGTTAAATTTTTAAGACATAAAAGGATTTTTTTTGTTTGTTTGAGACTGAGTCTCACTGTCACCCAGGCTGGAGTGCAGTGGTACAATCTCAGCTCACTGCAACCTCTGACTCCCAGATTCAAGTGATTCTCCTGCCTCAGCCTCCAGAGTAGCTGGGATTACAGCCTCCTGCCACCACAACCAGGTAATTTTTTTTTTTTTTTTTTTTGTATTTCCAGTAGAGACAGTGTTTCACCGTGTTGGCCAGGCTGGTTCCGAACTCCTGACCTCAGGTGATCCACCCGTTTCAGCCTCCCAAAGTGCTGGGATTACAGGTGTGAGCCACCATATCTGGCCAAGACATAAAGATATTTTAAAATACTCTCACCTAAGGACATATGTTTAATGAGATTGGAGTCTACCAACTCATGCTTTAAAAAATTAAATAGGCAACTAAGCTGGGTATGGTGGTGCATACCTGTAGTCCCAGCTACTCAAGAGGCTGAGGCAAGAGGATTGCTTGAGGCTAGGAGTTCAAATCTAGCCTGGGCAAAATAGCAAGACCCCATCTCAAAAAAAATGAAACAAAAAAATCAAAGAGGCAACTTAGAATAAATAGACTTGGCAGCTGACAGGATATATCAAAATTTTGCCTTTCTCTTTTTATGCCATCATTTTTATTAGCTATTCAAGTAACTAATTTTATATTCCCTGCACCAGAAAAAAAAATATGTTTATCCTATCACTTTTCATTTAAAGGATTAAACCTGTAATTATCTTTTGCTTCATATACAGCTGAGCTGCTCCAGAATTCTTCTGTCAAGTACACACTTCTTATGAATTAAACATATCATGAAAATGGCAGATAGCAATGCAATTCATTAGGAACACTGAACCTAGCCCCAGCCCTAATTTTATCCTCAGAAATACAAGGAGGGAAACAGAAAATTTAAACTACTTTCAAGGAAAAAACTTATATTTTCATGGAAAAATATTGGTAAGACAATAAAGATGCCTATTACTTGATTTTATGGAAATATTTCTTCATTCTCTCTTCCTTAAGACAACTGCATGATAAAAATAATAATCTATTTACTTGGAATATTAATATGTGCCTAACTGTTTAACTTTTGGCCTATTGCTATCAGACTCAGATGATAAGAAGAAAAACTAGTCAATGAAAGAGAAGTCTTTAACATTCTCTGAGAAAGACAGCAATATGCACATCAAGACTGATATGGTCCCCACCCAAATCTCAACTTGAGTTGTATCTCCCAGAACTCCCATGTGTTGTGGGAGGGACCCAGGGAGAGGTAATTGAATCATGGGGGCCTGGTCTTTCCCATGTTATCCTCATGATAATGAGTAAGTCTCAGAGATCTGATGGGTTTATCAGGGGTTTCTGCTTTTGCTTCTTCCTCATTTTCTCTTGCTGCCACCATGTAAGAAGTGTCTTTCACCTCCCACCATGATTCTGATGTCCCCAGCCATGTGGAACTGTTAAGCCCAATTAAACCTCTTTATCAGCAGAGTAAAAACAGACTAATACAAAGACTAAAAATAAAGTCCATATCAAAGTTATTTTATCTATAGACCTCAGTACATTGTTGAACATATTGTAATAAAGTCTATGGACAGTCACAATATAAAGTCACCTGATTACTTTATAATCATTAGTATTTCATCCTTCTGTCATTCTTGGAGACGATGATTGTTGGCAGGAAATTAAGCCAAAGACCCTGATGAAGCCAACACAATAAAAATCACACCTTACATTTATCTCTCCCTATAACTCCTTATTTAAAACCTAAGCTACAAATGCTTCCTTCCTAAAGGTTCACAGGACAAAAATGATAAAATGTGGAATAAGCTATAAATTTAAATTGTGATGCAGACAATAAATTATAGAGGAACCCAAAACCTCCTGTTCCCTGCCAACAAAGTGTACTCTTTTAAAAATGATGGGCCTCATCCAGGGGTGATTAAAGCTGAAACCAATCCAGTAATTCATTGAGAGCTTAATGTCTCATTGCAAGGGATGCCTGTATTTCAATTTGGAGAAAATCTTGCTTTAAAAAATAGCATATTTTAAAAAGTAAATCTGGTTTCTCATTAATTATACTATATGCTGTAGAACAAAATGTGGCATAAAATACCCACCACGGGTATAATCTGGTTGGAGGGATAATTAATTGTTGAAATGCTAAGACCATGAATTATTTTTGTTAGCTTCAGCTTCAAGGCATTCCACAGCATGGAACCTACCCAAGTATTATAATGAGTCTACAGCATTATCCTATCCCTGAATTGTGGTGTTCTGTGTGATATCAAAGGGATCTCAGATCAGTTTCTATGATTTAAAAGATTCCAATATTTTTATTCTTCCAGAAATAGATGAGTTCTTGAAGAGTATAGTCCTAATTTTCCCACTCAATTCAGAAATAAATCTCTTTGATATCAATGGCATAAGATAAAGTCTATTGTATAAGCAGATGGGAATAAAGGACTAAATTACCAGATTTATATTTTAAAACTATAATACTAAAAGAAGCAATACAACATCACTCAAGAAGTATTATTGAAAATGGAGGTAACTCATAAAAACTTTAGATAAGACTTTGATATTTTAAAATTCTTAAATAGTAAAATTTCTTATTGAGGAACACATAACGGGAAAGCCAGCAGAAAATATGTGGAATAATTTAAAGGACCTAAAGAAAAAAAAAATTCACATCACATCTGTGACCTTTGAAAGAGTTAAATATTTATGGTCCAAAACCAATTTATAGTGGCCAAGAGACAATAAGCTCTGCTAGTACTAATACAATAATCCAACACTCTCTACAATAACATTATTTTAAATTTAGATATCATACTTATACTTTTTGTATGAAAAATAGAAGTAATAATTTTCCTACAGGATGTTTTATTTAAAATTAAAAACATAAAGCCATTCGCATATGAACTTGTGTAATAGGCTAAATACATATCAATACCACCATACATATTTATGAAATGGGTTTTAATGAAATTGGAAATCAATGATTCTTCATTTTTATTGACTAATGAATATATTATAAACTCTATAATTCAGTTAATTGGAAGAGAATTTTGGAAACAATCATAATGGAGAGACTCTGGAAACAGTACTGACATCTAGTCTTATCGCATAAAAGATTTTCAGAAAGAATTAGCTGTCATTTTTCTAAATAGGAAATTAACATAGTAGCCACACATAGTTCCAGGAGAATGTGCCTAGACGAGGTAAGACAAGCATAAGAGAAGGACAAAGATGAGAGCAGGCTCCTCATCTCCTCTTTGCCTCACTGCTGATGGACAGTGATTCTTCTGTATCTGTGAAAGCACACACTTGTGACCAGGTTCCAGAAATTGCCATCCAAAATAGGCAGAGAGTCTGTCGTGTGGGAACCCTGCCACCATCTCCCACCATTATGGCCCTAGCGTGTGAAATAAGGGACAATGGGAAAGTGTCCCTTTCTACATCTTCCTGAAGTCTCCTGAAATTCATGTTTTAGTCCTATCTCATTTTTAACAGGCAATAAGGTGCAGAAATTCAGGAGTGATACTAGAGAAAAAGCTGCAGATTTTCCTGCAGCCTAGTAAACCACCAGTTCAAAGCACTTACATATACAGAACACAAATTGGACACCACCTGTGTATAATTTGAAATTAATGTCCACCAATTACTGGTAGTAACTAGTCTAGTAGTAATGTCCATTACTTATTCCACTAACAATAACAATTTCTACTTATTAGACAAGAGATCATACAAAGGTTTTATTCTCCAGATCATGCTAATAGAATAAGAATGTAGATTTATAAACCAGTGACCAAAATACCACCTGGTTGACAAACAACACTTTGATAAATGATAATAACAGTCTTTGAAACATTATAATTACACAGAAAAAAAAAAGGATTCAGTACACTGAGAAATGAATTGACTAAATACATAATTATAAACATAATATATGAAGTGAATAATTTCACAGTCTTGGTAGCTCATTTCACTTTGATTCTGATATCAGTGCTCTATTTTACTTTCATTTTAAACATGCATAATATCTTTATTAAACAAGAGGATTTAATTTAATGTACCTACTTATGTAACAACCTGTAATTTTATTATTAATGATCCTTAATAGCAAAGCAAAAATCTCCTGGAGCCATGTGAAAGCAGTTGGGTCATTGAGAGTTATCTAATCTTCCCTTCCATTTGTAAAAGAAGGATCACTGGCTGGCAAGAATGGATGAAGAGGTTTATTCCACAACGAAAATCTATGAGGCTAAGTTGAAAACTCAGCTATAACATCTGGGTATTGGTATAGTACAATGGTGGAAGCTACTGCTTAGTCACCAAGTTTTGACCAGTCAACAACCAATGTGGCCAATTGTTCACAAATAATTCCATTTCACCTCAATTCTTTCGATCAATATGGATAGATATGAAAGTTCTTGAATGTAATAATTATTTTAAATTCCAAAGAACAGGGATCTATCTAAATCTGAATCGTTTCCCAAAGCTGTTTGACAGTGGACTAAACATCTCTAGGCTCCTATTCAGCCTCTAGTGATAACCAGTAATGTCTCCAATTATATTCACCAAAATGTTTTCATCACATCATCCTAAACTAAGAGCAGAATGTTATTTTAGTAAAGGCAGAACTTTAAAACAGAAATCTTCCCAACAGAAATTTTAGAAACATTTTAAAAATCACATTAGAAATGTAAAATTCACTGTTTTGAGCCAACACTGACCTTCTGTTCCAAAAGCAATGTGTTTGTAGGGATTGCTGCAAAATCCTTGTAGCTTGACTTGGTCTTGTATTGCTAGAATGGACAACCAGAAAGCAAGAGTAGAGATGAAAATGGAAAGGAATATGGCATAATTTTCAGACAGTTCTACCAAGTTAAATGACACATTATCAAATGAATAAAAGGGTTATTATGCTGAACAACTAGTTTCTGACAGAAAAAAATTAGTTTACCATGTTAATATTAGAGTGAGAAGCAAAGAAATGCCACAGTAAAATATCAGCCTAGAGATTACAGGCAATTACATGCTGCTCAGTTTCAGAGCTTAAAAACTTCCTTTACACAAAGTTATACATAAATGTTTCATTAGCAGCATACCCTCAGGCGTATTATTCTATACATGAGGACAGGGCGTGGTTCTGCTTAATCCTCAAAGGAATGTTTCTTTTTTAGAGTGTCACAATTAACAAATATTATGCCAATAAGTGTAATTGAGCTCTTGATCATTTTCTTGCATCCACAAAGATCAAAAAACATAAAATTTAGCAGCCATTTTTTATACAAGCAGCAAAGTAGTCAATAATTTGAACATAAATAATATCAGCAATGTAACTCTCTAAAGAAAAGCAAAAAGCACATCCTCTGGATCTTAAACTACTTTTTTAAATCTCATCTGCACTTTCTAATAATTATGTTAATGAAGCAAATGCTAAAACTTCCTAAGTGTTAAGTATGACTCAGAATAGTATAGTTCAGTGTTGTAGAATATTTGGGGGAGGGGGCAAGCATGAGGAAGCTGTAGAAATCAGGATAAAAATGCATAATCAAAAACTCAGTTTCGATACTGCTCTGAGTCTCCAGTTGCTTAACGCAGTTCAAGGCTCCTGTCACTTCAGATGCCCTTGCCTCAGGTAATTTCCCCAGTGGCCAGAACCAGTGAGGAAATTGGCATGGAGCTCCAGGCTATCTTAGTGTCTTTAAAAGCAAACCAAAGTGTCTGCAGAAGACAGTGCCATCAAATAAATTTGAAACTTGGGTTTTAAACATGTAATTGAAGGAAACTTTCTTTAAAAGGGGTTGTGAAGATAAGATGCTAGAACCTTCTTTTTCCTTAGGAAAAAGTTGAAGTCGTTAGGAATCAAAGTGTCAGGCCCAACAGAAAGTCAACATCCAGCTAACAGCAGAACGCATTCTTTCTTTTTTTTTTTTTTTACTGTTTTATTTCTTTTCTTGCATTACAGATAGTGAAAAGGAATTAGCAACCCAAGGACTGCATTTCAAAAAGTGACATAGAAAGTCCCACTAGCAGGCTGGGTGCAGTGGCTCACGCTTGTGATCCCAGCACTTTGGGAGGCCAAGGCAAGCGGATCACAAGGTCAGGAGTTTGAGACCAGCCTAGCCAATATGGCAAAACCCCATCTCTACTAAAAATACAAAAATTAGCTGGGCGTGGTGGCGTACACTTGTAGTTCCAGCTACTTGGGAGGCTGAGGCAGAAGAATCTCTTAAACCCAGGAGGCAAAGGTTTCAGTAAGCCAAAGCCACTGCACTTCCAGTCTGGGCAACAGAGCAAGACTCCGTCTCAAAAAAAAAAAAGAAAGAAAGAAAGAAAGTAACCCAGTCAGATAATCAGTCACTAACAATTCCTACTTATTCCTATTTACAAACACATGCTCACTTACAGAATCTCATTCATACACAGGAATATATACCTCTATACATATGTACTCACATACAGACACACACATATTCATTCACAAACACACACACAGTAAAACATGAACAAGAGCTCAGAAGTTACACACTTTTTCCCAAAAGACTGTACTCTGAATGTTTACTTATCTTCTACTTTCCCTCTACCATACAGCTCTTCTCCCTCATAGGAAGAAGCTATGTGGCTTTCTGCAAGTCTCTCAACTCTGAAGGAACCTACACTCCCATCTCCTACATGAGGGGCAATTGCTGGAAGATGTTTCAGGTTGCTTCAAGCCCTAAGTTACTAAATCGACCCTGTACTGCTGTGGTCTCTAGATAACAATATATTTGAATAAGGATTGAAATTGAAATACTATCTTTCCATGGGCTGACATTTATTACTATGCTGACATTTATTACTATTACTCACTTAATTTTACAGCAGCCCTATAACTAGAGAGTTACTAAGAAAAGCAGAGGTCAAACGACTTGTCCAAGACCACGCCTGCCTGTGTCCAACATACATGCTTTCTCTATAACATTTTATTCCAAAGAATACATAAGCATACATGTAATGCAGAATAAAATACACCACCTCACTCTACGATGGTTTTATGAATCATTAATTTTGGTTGCAATCATAATAATAACAATATCTAACAATCGCTATGAGCCAGGTACAATTCTAAAAGCTTTATATGAATTAGCTCACTCATCACTACAAAGCTATTAGGTAGATACTATCTTAAAATAACTAATTGAAGGTGACCAACTAGTACATGTAAGTCATAGCTGAACTTTGGACACGCCCACTCTAACCCAACAACAATGCACATATCTACAAATGCCCTTGCCTCTTCCTTCAGGATGCGTAATCATTTACAATGTTTGTTCTCCTATCCTCAACTTCCCTAAGGAATATAGCTGGGAAAGCCTGTACAGAGACATGTCTTGTTATTGCACACAAAATATCACAGAATCTTACAATAAGAAGTGATATTGAAGGTCATTGGTTCAACCTCCCCATCTGAGACATGAATCCCTGTTCTGTTTAGTAGCCAAATGAATAGTTGCTTGCCTCCTAAGGCAACACATTCAGGTCTAATTGTTAGAATTAGTACAAAATTCTCCCCTACATTGAGCCAAAATATGCTTCCTGCTAACTTATCTCATTAGTACTATTTCCCCGCACTTGAAATCATGACTCATGTCAAAAGCTCCCTTCTGCATGATAATTATATTGCTGCCTTCACCAACTCCCTGATACTCAAGTGCAGAATTCTACCACCCTCATTGCTCTCCTCTGATATTCCTTAAAATTATAAAATGTGATTAACTAGAGGTGTTTTTAGCACATAGTAAAATATAGTCATCACCTCCATGATATTGACGATAAACTCAATTAATGTAATGAAGATAATAATTGGGATCATCTCCTTAGTTCTTGTGGAGAGTTTAAAAATATGCAAGAATGGAGGCTGGAGTTACTTCATATTGTTGGATGATACTGAGTAGGCTTATCACCTAAATTCCTAATTCTTTCATCATTTTTCAAAACATTTGCCAATAGCTACATCCTATAAATATGCTTATTTATACCTTTTTAGACCCAAAAATAGGGCTGTAGGCATTATCTTTATCAAGTTTTATCTGATTAGATTGGGTTTGTCATTGTAAGCAATAAAGATAAGAATTTTTAGATTATTTCATGAAACATTTTGTTAGGTGTGTCATTTTTATCTTCACTCAAGTCATATACTAAGGACTGGGAGCTCCTGTCACTGGGTTCTTCCAATTTGGTGGACATTAACTGATCCTGTAAATCTATTTGAATATGAAATGTTCAACTAATGTATTCATTCATGAAATATTTTCTTTCTCTTTTTTTTTTTTTTTTTTTTTTTGAAACCATGTCCTTCTCTGTTGCCTAGGCCAGAGAGCCATGGTACAATCATGACCTACTGCAGCCTCTACCTCCTGAGCTCAAGTAATTCTTCCACCTCAGCCTCCAGAGCATCTGGTAGTACAGGCATGTGGCACCATATCCAGCTAATTTATTTTCATTTTTTTTTTTTTTTTGTAGAGATGGGTTCTTACCATGGTGTTCAGATTTGTCTTTAATTCTTAGGTTTAAGCTATCCTCCTGCCTTAGCCTCCCAAAGTGCTGGGATTACAGGCGTAAGCCCCCATGCCTGGCCAAGAAATATTTATTGAGTACCTACTACATGACATGCACTATTCCTCTAAAATGTACATATCCTTCTCTTTTCAATCTAGGAATCCCATTTGTTGCCATAAAAGATACATTTTGAGTCCACTGTCCTTCCTCTAGTTTCTCTTAACAATATATACTCAAGCTAAATATAAATTTTTTATTCTAATTTGGAACATAGTTCCTTTTAAGCATTCCAAGGGTTCCAGGTGCTAAACCAAATTCATTCATTTTCCTTTTTGGTTTAAAATTATTAATCATTCTAATTTTAGATAACTTGAATTATAGTATATGGAATTACAGGGTTAGAACAAACATTAGCTAATCAGAGAAGGCAAGAATGACCAGCCTAAACCTGAAATCTGGCAAACAATGCAGTAATACCTATTGATTCTCTCCAATTTGTGATCTATGCTTTCAGTTAACATTCAATAAGTATTTCTTAAATATCCTCCGCATGGTGCAGGGCAAAGTTTGGACTTGGTAAACAAAATGGCACTTTATTACTTATGTTTACCAGAGCTAATCTAGGCAATGCTAGTTGCTAGCTGCAATAAAATGCTGGGTTTGAAGGTTAGAGAAGCAAAAACACATTCTGCCCCTTCAGAAAATATTTTCCTCCATGGTCATACATCCTACTGCTGATGCCTAAAATTCCACCACAGGCTCTAGTAATAAAGATCCATGAGGTCACAAAGTGAACTATGTTAGTTGCCTTGGGAATCAGGGATTTGGACTGATAGTTACACTTTAAGTGCAATAAATCAGGGCCCCTAACCCCCAGAGCACAGACTGGTACCTGTCAAGAATTGGGCCAAACAGCAAGAAGTGAACAGCAGGTGAGTATGCATGACCACCTAAGCGCCATCTCCTATGAGTTCAGCAGCAGCATTAGATTCTCATAGGAATGCAAACCCTATTGTGAACCACGCAGACAAAGGATCCAGGTTGCGTGTTCCTTATGAGAATCTAATGCTTGATGATCTGAAGTGGAACAGTTTCATCCCAAAACCATCCCAACCCCCCAACCCATGGAAAAACTGTCTTCCATGAAACTGGCCCCCGGTGCCAAAAAGGTTGGAGACTGCTGCAGTAAATGAAAGAAACTTGGATTATATAAACAACAGGATAAGGAAACCCTGGCGAAGAACTTCTTTACCACCGTGTTCAACTGCTTCCAGAGCATTCCTGGGTGGATATGAGCGCATCACTCTACATGTACACTTTTTGCTTCTCGGTGACCATGTCTGCCTTGCCTGAGTCAGAATCTCCCTGACATCAGTCCCGAGACGAAAGCACAACCCAAGCTCTGATACAATTCACAGGAGATTGCCCAGACACATCCTTATAGCTGGATTACCAGCAGAGCACAATCTATAACGATCCTGTTAATGCAAAAGCTAGAGGTGAAGGACAGAGCTGTTAAAAACTGTCTGGTAAGGCAGATGGGCAAGGTACCAACTGAGAAAACTTCCCAGGACCCTTACATCCCTGATCTATCTTTTCGTTTCTCTAACACCCTAAATGTACAATTTTATTTCATTCTATTTTGCCATCCCTATCTGCCTGCTAGACCTTTTAGAGGAGAGATTTTATATTATTTCTCCTTTTATTTTCAACACCTAATACAAACCTGGCAGAGAAGAGATGTTCAGCAAATATTTGTTGATTTGAAATATCTAAATGAAAATTACAATAAGATTCAAAGACATTACAAAAACACAAATGTTAAGTTCTTTGTCTATGGTTCCAGTCCTAGACAAGCCTGGCTGATTAAAGATCCTCTTCCACCACTCCAAGCATACCCTGAGAACATTTCTAACACATATTTTTGAAGTCCTCTTTCTTCATGATGTGAACCTAAAACATCCGCTGCATTATCTTGATCCCTGTTTTTAACTTTGACAATTCTGTTGTTTGAGTTACATTGCGCACTCCCCTCAAAATACAAATCTCCCCAGGGAGTACGGGGCTGGAGGGGAAGAGCAGCTTTCGTCCATCATTGACACCTGAGTGTGTACCATTTCTAGGATCAATTCGGAGAGGCTAGCTGGAGAGAAGCTCAGGGAGTGGCACACAGAACTGGTTAGCATAGAGGTCGAAGTGACCGACAGCAAAGAAGAAAGAATCCTGGAAACTCGAGGATTCCCAACAACTTTGTGAAGGGAGTAGAGTCAATGACAGTGAGATAAAAAGAAAAAAAAACAAAATTAAGAAGGCACATAAGGCTAGTTTCAGCTGTTTTTTTTTTCCCCATTTCACATAATAGCTCTGATGTTTGGTGAATGTTTGTTATTCTTCCTACAAAACATAATGGAAATCTTATCTTCACCTTCATTGCTATAACTTGACCATAGTCACCAACGTCACTCACCTAGATTGTAGCAATAGGCTTCTAAGTTCTCCCAGCTTAAACTTAAACTTTCACCCCCTCATGGTCTATTCTTATCTAGCAGTCAGATAGTTAAAACTGTGTCACTTATCAGTTTGAAACTCTCCAAAGACTTACTGTCTTACTTAAAGTAAAAATCAAAGATTAAAGAGTGGCCCACAAGACCCTCCTACAGGATCCGGCTCCCAGTTACATCTCCCTCTGACAACCTCAACATCCTGTTCCTCACCACTAGCTGAGAATATATTCTTTGTACCTATCAAGCACTCTGTGATCTCAGAGTATTTTCCTCACTATACTCTCTAAAGGAGTATCACCTATCCCAATAACCCAGCATAACTTGTGACACCATCCCTTCTCTATTTCCCTTGAGAATCAGGGCTTTGCTGTTCTCCATGACATATACAACCTTCTAACACACAAGATAATTTACTTATTTGAAGGGGCTATTGTTGATTGTTTCTCTTCCACCAAAGAATATGAACTGTCTTTAAACAAGCATCATTGCATATTTGATTCATTGCAATATCCTCACAGCTTTGAAAAGCACACCTATCAGGTACTCAATACATATTTATCAAAGGAACTTCTTTGAACCCAGATTAACTATTTTAGCTCATGCAGACACATTCCATATTGTTCATTTTGCAAATTGCATGTGGTTCTGCAGAAGTGGAGAAAGTCACATACAGACTGCTGCCCCTAAGTTTTCAGAGTGATGTATTTGGGAAGGTTTTTGTGCCTTAAAGGAAGGAGACTTCCATGAATAAAAAACCATCTATAAACTTTTATGAAATATCAAATAGCTCTCAACCTGTTCCCTAAACAAGCTATGTGTCCAAACAGCTTTAAGCCCAGGGCAGGCCCATCAACAGAGACTCTATAATTCAGACTAATCTTCAGACTATCTTCAGTAAGTAGCAGACGATATGAGGCTTTGATGTAATGTTCATCCCAATTTCCATATGGAACCCCGTGATAACTCACTAGGATAAAAATTTAAATTCTTTTATAAATGAAGGCAAAACAGATTGGGGACCCAGACACAACTCCATGGGTGAATTTTATAATATCCAGTCTTTTTCAAGGGAAAAAAAAGGCTCAGACAATATAGATGTTGATCAAAAAGTAGGCTGGGCATGGTGGCTCACGCCTGTAATCCCAGCACTTTAAGATGCCAAGGCAGGCGATTACTTGTGGTCAGAAGTTCAAAACCAGTCTGGCCAACATGGTGAAACCCTGTCTCTACTAAAAATATAAAAATTAGCCAGGCATGGTGGCACACACCTATAATCCCAGCTACTTGGGAGGCTGAGGGAGGAGAATCATTTGAACCCAGGAGGCAGAGGTTGCAGTGAGCCAAGACTGCACCACTGCACTGCAGCTTGGGTGACACAATGGGACCTTGCCTTTAAAAAAAAAAAAAAAAACAGGCTGAGCAGCATTCAAACACCCATCCTGTCTAAGGCCATGATTATAATGTGAAATAGTATTTTATAACATATCATAGTAATTATATCATACAAATGCAAGTACATTCAGAACCTTAAAATTTTATCTATGAAAAAGAAACATCAAACACACTTTACATCTGAATTTAGCTCAGCATACTATGGTTAATCCATTTCATTTTAACATCAAAGGACAGTAGGGCTCAGACTTTAAACTAATATCCTTCAAGAATTCATGTTTTAATTAGATGGCCATCTGTATCATAGGACCCCTATTATTTCAGAATCTGGGAGTGAGTAAAGCTGACCTAAATCTAAAGCTCTTTGATTTCAAAAAGAGCCCTGTGCTCAGCTTAGTACCACACTAGAAGGAAAAAGACAAGAAACAACCCATGAAAGCACATCATAAATTCTTCAATATCACACAGCTTTTGTCTATTTCTTCCTATCAGTCTATAAAATAATGTTACCAATTGAAACATTAGTCAAACATCAAAAGAGATCAGGATAAGATTTACCTATTCCACACCAATTTTAATAAATCTTTTATACTCATTACAATTTCTGAAAATAATTGTTTGTAATTTAAAAAAAAAGTGGGCTAACTTGACTTTTACCTAAAGAGATAATACAGCAAGATGCAAAGAGAAAATAAGCATGAAAAAGAATAGCATGGTCTCATAGAGTCCATGCTAGTCTATTTTTGAAGAAGTTATTATAAATTTTACCCATAAGAAGCTTTTCTTTTCTGTTCAAAGAAATCAATTGATATTTTTACTGGTAGTAAAATTATAATCATTCTTCTTATTTTCCTTTTCATCAAATTTACCTTGCATTTCTTTGAGTTTTTTTACTTGGAAATTCTTTTAAAAGAAAAGAGCAAATGCTGAAAATTTTTCAATGTTGGGTGCAGGAAGAAAGCCAGAAAATAATAGGTCTTCAATAAATAGGCCTTTAATGTATCAAAAGCCCTTTGGGGGCTCACCATCTTCCAACTGTCTGACTATATTCAAAACAGGAGAAAACAAAAAGTGCAGTGAAACACACATAGAAACACTTTGAAACAGCTTCTAGAGTAAAACTATCTTTCACACACAAAAAAAGAGTAAGTATATAGCAGCATGATTTAAAAAATATTAGTTAATACACTCAGGAAACAGTAACAGAATGTCAGTTTGTTTTAAATACTCTACAGATGAATTTTATAATCACATATATGTATATAAAATATAACAAACAGGTCAATTTACCTCAAATAAGTAGGATTTTCAATTGAGAATCATGAAAAGCTAAATTTCATCCATCTCATTTGCTTTCAATGTTTAAAATACAATGATTTAATCTCCAATACATTTTTAAAATAATCCCAAAATTATATAAATTGTGAATTCTGGTCATTATTCCTTAATAATGATTTTCTTCATGAGAATTATAAAGTCAGGCTAAATTGCTAACATGAGTTATTTCTTTGTAGCAATAAATCATAGTAATAAAGAATATGGCTTCAAGAATCAGCAGACTTAATATTATATAAATGCCAGCCCTGTACCAGACCCATGACCCAGACAAGTTATTCACTGAACTTCAGTCTCCTGGTGTACAAAATAGGGAAAATAGTATTGCCAACTCCATATGATTGTAAAATTTAACTGATGTAATCCATTAATTAATTTTTCAACTATTTTGTATACTAGCATAGTTCCTGACTCACAAAAAGCACTTGATATTGTTATTATTACTATTAGATTATAAGGCCAATTGTCTTAAGTCTCCACAGCCTTCTAGGATTATCTTCTGTATATTTGGTCAGGTTGTTTTTTATTTCTGAAATGCCAACTCCTTTCCTCTTCATTAGGTTAAATCCTAAACATTTCCCACAGGCCTCACGTTTTTGATAGCTTCTCTCAGTAACCATGTTCCATCACAGTATTCCTGCTATATTGAACTCAGTTGATTATTTATAATCTGACTTACACAGTTAATTTTGCCTTATATTGGTTTTCTAGCTGTATTGTAGATTTAATAACTGTATATAGCTTCTCCAAATTGTGTATTTTTTTCCACTGATTAAAATTGAATTGTTCTAAGGCAAAAAAAAATTATCTCTTACTTCTCTTTAAAAGAAACCACGTACTCTCCAAAGAAAGCTAGCATAGTAGTGGTACACATATAACAGGTATTTGATGCATGCTTTGACTTGAATTGCATTGTAACATCATTTACAAGACAATGAAGATCACTTTATCCCTTCAACGTGACATTCATCTGAAAAGTGATAGTGAAACATACTCTCCATGATATTTCAAAGCTCTAAAACTACAGTATTTCAATGTACTGAGCTGAAAATCACCATGTCTTCTTATGCAGGCACTTTAATTGTTTCCTTTTATTGATATAACACCTATCAAATTCTGAGTGTGGGTGATCCACAATCTGAATTACTTGAGAATAGCTGAGAAGCCAGCATGCCTTAGCGTAGAGTTGCCTTCTGCCAGGAGAATGGGCTTGGCTATATCATAGGCCTAGATCTAAAATAAGATTCCATTTTATATTAATCCTGTCTACTATTCCATCAGTACAGGATATTTGGATGGATGCTAGGGTCCCTGTTAATAAACAGTCAGAAATATATCATAGTCCCAAATCTCAACTACTTGTTTTTAATTCTGTCATTACGACCAATGGTGTAACTCATATTACACCGGGGGGAAAATAATACCCTTGGAGTCATAGATATAAGAAATTAGGAAGAGGAAGAGGATTTACAAAATCCAAAGATGTGACTGAAACACATAATTCTATATGCATTATAATTCATTTACACATTCAAATATGCCAAGTCCTGGAGCCCTCTTGTACTTTTTCTTCCTCCTTATAGTCACAGAATGAACACTATAACTATTGATTTCTGCCTTGGAGAAAAATAAAGATTCTTCCCTGTTTCAAAATAAACATGCATCATGCAACATGCAAAAAATACCTTGGGTTTCTTATTTTCTGGGCCTGTTGACATGGACAATGCACAAGGTGAAATCAGCTCCTCAGTTCTTGTTAGAGATAGGGGAAGTGACAGGGCTGAAACAGGTGACCTGTGGTTGAGGGTGGTGCTTTCAGATTTCCGAAGTCTTGAAGGCAGGGTACCACTGCCGCAATGTGGGTACAGTGCTGACGGACTGAGGTGGGGCATGTGGGTGGGCAGACTGGCACGAGGGAGAGAGGAGGACCTCAGGTTGGGAAGAGAGGCAGAGCTAGCATTGGAGATAGGGACTGAAGGAAGAGCTGAGGGATTCGGCTCCTGGTCAGATAGTTGGGATGATGCTCTTTTAGATCTGTTTATCAGGCTTGAAAGAGCTGGGGAAGGATGGAAACACTTCTCTGAAGAAAACAATGTAGCTCTTTGATTAATAGGAGGGGACAGAGAAGATAATGCAGAGGAGGCTAATGTAGAAGGGTATGTATGAATGTTTCTGGGGCTTTCTGGACCTCTGAGGTCACCATCCTGTTTACTCTTTAAAGAGGAAAGAGGAGAAGAGCTTGGAGGAACTGGAGGAAGACCCACAGAACTGGATGTACTGGTTTGTAGCAGGGAGAGCATTGTATTGCTCTTCAAAGTGGGTGATGGTGTTGTCTCTACATTCAGGGAAGCAAGGCTGCTACTAGCCTGTTTTGTAGGAGAGAGGGAGGGCGCCTGCGAAAGGGGAGTAGACTGGGTGAAAACAGGCAGGCGAAAAGATTGCTGGGTCAACTCAGAAACCTGGCGCTCCCCTTGATCTGGAGACCCAGCTCTCAGGGAACAACTTGAGAGAGATTTTTTAGGCGTCAGTGGGGTCTGCTTTGGTTTTTGATCAAGTGTGAGCGTGGAAGAGGCCGGGGAGTTGAGAGAGAAGGTGGGACAGGATGCAGGGGAAAAGGGTCTTTGGTGGGAAGGGTTTGACCTGAGAATGGCAGTGAGAAGGGCAAGCCGGGAGGGCACCGGGGATTTTACCCCTGACTTTGAAAGATTTCCACTAGATGACATTTGGCTGCAGATGGTAGAAGAAGAGCCGTGGAAAGAGGAGGTAAATGGTTTGGGGCTCGGAGAGAGTGAATGCGTGACAATGCGGACTGGTATGTAGGAGGCTGAACTCGACTTCAGAGAAGCACTGGAGGACGGTGGAAGAGAAGAGGTTCTCGGACTTTCTCCACTACTAAGGGCATGTGAGGTGACAGATGTCTTCTTCAGAACTTCAGAGGTCAGTCCAGGCTTTGGATCTGCTGCAGTTGAACTGGGTAAGTTAGAACCTGATAGTTGAGTGGAATGGGGAAACAGTAACGTCGAGGAGGTGCCCTTCGATGCAGAAAAGGGTGAAGAGTGAGCGGTAGTTTGAAAATACGTAGATGATTCTTCCACCAAGGCCCCACCGACATCCAGCCTCCTAGTGTGGAACTCCTCTAGGACAGAGGCTCCCTCGAGGTTAACTGGGTCGGGTGGTGTGTTCGGATTAGTTGGAGAAACAAAGGAGAAAGCAGGTGGTTTACAGGCAAGCTGCTCAGAGGTAGTGGGAGAAGAAGTTAACTAGAGGAAAGAGAAATAGACAGATTGAAATAGGACATTATTTGTGAAACGATTAAAATATTCTTGTCACTTGCGCGATTATGCAAACAACTTACACAAAAGAACACATCTTAAACCTCCATAAAAATGAAGGAAATTCGTTTTGCTAATGAGGCCTTGCTTTGAATTTGAAATAAGATACAAATAAGCTGTGAAGTATTACATCCTATACCTCATTTATTCCACAGAATGAAATCAATATAAAATCATACTGCATAGTTGGAAGATAATTCATTGACAGCATCTAAAATATTTATCTTAATTTGGAATTGTGTGATTTGGAAAGATGTAAATCACCATCAGTATAAATTGCAAATTTCACTTTGGAAAATCATTTTCTTCCATTGTAAGAATATAAACCATAATATTATAATAATGACTACAAGACTTAAAAAAATTCTTAACACACTTCAAGTGTTTAAAATTCTAAGAGTTTCTACTATTTAATTCCTACAATGCTGTGAACTTGGAAAAGTACCCAGAATTCAAAAGCTGAAACACCCAATATCAACACAGAATGATAAACTGAGAGAGTGAAAGCAAAGTCCAAATTAGACGGGAAGTTTTAGCTTAATTTTCCTATTTGCCAGAATAAACATTTAACATGAACATATAATGAACATTTAACAAATTATTTGGGTTATGCTGGAAGAAATAGGCTCTCTTTTATACCAAAAGAAGCCAGAATACTTTACAAATACAATCCACCTGAAACAAGAAAACCCACCAATCCAAATAAAAAGGAAATAAAGAACAATTCATCATTTTGCAAGAGAAGCCAGTGAGAGCCTGTGAAACAACTGGATGTATGTAGTCTTGTGCCATTTTAAAAATCATCTAGTACTTTAAGTACTGAAGTTATAAATAATTTGAATACCTTTTAAACAGAGGTTTCCCTTCAAAGTCATTGATTTATGACAATAAATAAAAGAATTAATAAACATGCATGTATAATAAAGAATTTAGAGAACATCAGTCATTCAAAATATCAATAAATATTAAGACTTACATATAGATATTGCATTAAGCACATAGCAGGAAAATATATATAAACATAACAGTCAAACTTGGCAAAATCTTTATAAATAAAGTAAAAGATATTTCTTGATTTTGCTTATAACACTGTAAGGTTTCCATCAGACCTAACAGAGGCTTTCATACCATATAGTTTTAATCTCTAGAAATATTTAAAACTGGCAAATTCAAACAACTCATCCCAAACTTTTAAGTTTCTAAGTAAACATACCCAAAATGTTCCTGTCTTTTATATGTAAATATATATGTATCTTTGCAACACAGACGAATTCTTGCTACATAAATAATGCCTAAATATATTGGCATAACCCAGAATATGGGAAAATCAGAAGTAATTGAAAGTCAAGCAGAATTCAATCAAATAAAGGAAGAAAGCTTAGCAATTCACTCATGTAAGTGTTACTTAGAAACAAGTCTGCTTAGCCAATGTTTATGTAACTGATCCATGTGGTTAGAGATATATTTAAATCCAAACACTCCTAGCTGGGCAGCTGAATGTTTCTGTCACTACAAGAATGACCATGTCTTATTTGGAGTTATGCAATCATTTGTAGCTAAATATGTAATTAAGAGATTGTTAGGGTAAATAATACATTTAGGGATTTTTTTTTTTAACCACAAATGAAAAGTCTTCTCTAAGTGTTTCCTATGATTGATCTCTCCTAATTAAAAGAACATAGAAACATTTCTAGGCTGTGTAGTGTGTCTTTGCGTGTTGTACTAAGCCTAGAATAGCTGTTTGGTAAATAATTCTGTAAATTAATAACAGCAATCACAAAAATCTTACCTTTTCAGTTCTGTTGTTTCCAAATAACTTTAGTGTATATGACAAACTCAATTATTTACCCTGAATATTCACCAAATTATCACTATGTTAAGACCATAATTGTTAATTGTAATTGTTAGGGTCTCATTCAGAGGAAAAGATTAACCTCTCCAACTTCCTCAAAATGATGATTTCTAATGACCAAACATTCTACTACAATAATATTTTACCTAATATAAATACCTCAGAATTTTATTATATGTTTTAATATATTTAAAACATTGATTATTGAGGAACTTCTAACAGAAAGGCTTTGCGAAGTCTAAAGATGTTTACCATGTTTATATTAATGTGCATATAATTCTTATCTTTTCTTGTTTAATATATTGATAAGAATATGCAACATACTCATTTTTAACTTGCAAAAATACCATGATGTTATCCTAATTTGTACTAATATAAAAATGTGACACCATATTTTAATAAAATTTCCAGGGGTGAAGGATTTTTTTTTAAATAAAAAGACTGATTTTCCTAAGTTTCTCTAATTAATACGTTTTTAAAAAGAGAAAGTAAAGGCAGGAAAATATGTATGCAGAAAGAAAAAATGGGCACCTGTCAAATTCTCAGTCAGTAGCTCAGAATCGGTCCCTCATTTTACCCCTGCCTATAAATCCCTTATTAGTGATGCCAAACTTCTCTATTGGCATCTATTTAACACAAATTATTTCCATGTCTTCTTCCTCTCCCATTCATAACCCCCTATGTTGTTCTCAAGGTTTGCTACTGATGCTTTAATTGCTTCTCCTTCAAGGCTTTTCTAGGTCTTCTTTTACCATTTATTTCTTACCTCATCTGTATTGATTCCTTTGCTTCAAACATCACTCTAGAGCTACCAATGACCGTTTTTCCAGTCCCCAGAACTATGCTGGAAACCTCCTTGCCATTTTCAAAACTCTCTAAAGTCATTTTCAAAACTCTCTTCTCCTAGAAAGACTATCCAGAACTCTGGAAAACATTCACAATAATCTCAGTAACAAAAGATGCAATGTGCTCCTATCATTAGGTAGATGATCCTAATCATAAATTCACCCTCAGATCTTATATGATAGAGACCATCAGTTATTTTAACAACAAATTTCTATTGTAGAACTGTCTTGTATTTTTAGTAAATCTAAAATGAACTCCTCCTGTATATATATTCAGTTTTCCCTGATATTTCTATGAGATCTGAAAGCATTTGAATGAAAACTAAAATGACTGATCTGATACCTAGTATCTTGAATAGTTCCCGAGATTCTGAGAGCACCAGATGTGGATTGCATATAGTTGTGCTCTCCCTCCTGAATTTGTACAGCGAGACGAGGCAGAAACCTAATCTTTAAAAGATTAAATAACCTTTTCTGGTGTTCTTACTTCTACTTGCACCCCATTTAACCTACCACCAGATTGAACTTTTAAAATCTGATCACCTATGCTTAAGATCTCATCAGTGTCTTCTTTGTGTCTACCACTAACTAAAGCTCTTTTCTTCATGACAAAGCCCCTCTCTTGCTATCCAGTCTCATACGCCTCATCCTCTATTTTTTAAGTTTCAGTAATACTTTGTTAAATCTCAACCTTCTTGCCAGCATTGTCAACATTCTAGCTATTGAGGTTTCTTACCAATGTTCTCTTGCCAATCAATTTGGCAAACCTTCATTCTTAAAGCAATTCCAGCAATTGTCATTATGTTTCTAGATCTCGTCTACTTAAAGTTGCTCTAAGAAAAAATTGATACCACTTGTTAATTGGCAGGACCACTGCACCTGTTTTTCAAACTGCATCCTACACAAGGGCAACAGCCGAGTGGGACTGAATTCCCCTGCACTGAATTAACCTATGGAAGGGGAGGCTTTCTCAATTCACATACTGGTTGGGTGAGTTACTGGGGATTGGTGAAAGCACAAGTTCAACGTCTATAGTCTCAGCTGGGTCCTGCACTTCTCCCTCTTTTGGTTGGTTGATTTGTGTTTTCTTTTTTTGTTATCATGTTGACCTTGGCTTCCTCTACTGTTCTGATGAACAGCTTTTCCAAAACCTTCGTGTTCGCCGCAAACCCTAAACCTGCTATTTCTCCCATTATGTTCAACAGATGGCCTAGGTTTCTTAATTCCAAGGAAAATCAAGATTACCAGGAAAATGAATTTTGGTAGAATCGCCTTTATTCCCTTTCCCTCTTTCTAAGGAAGGTGAATTTTAAAACCTTTCACTTTTTTAAAGGTGAATTCTCCTGTGTACTCTGAATCACAGCAGCTTCTGCTCTCTTAGAAATGTCATTTCGTCGGTTATTCCCCATATCCTATGTATTTACCCTTTTTATTTTTTTCCCAGTTCCCTGATCCTAACATAGATATAAAACAGAAATTCACTCTTTTAAAAACATAATAATAAATATCATTGTGTTGAATAGTGAAAGTCGTCACAATTCTCTATTCTTTTCCATTCTTTCAGAAAGTCATTTATTCCACCCTTTAATCTAGGTAGCCAAATAACTTGTTTTGGCCCATACATCATCATCAAATGCAATACAAGAAGCAGTGTCTTGAAAAACACTTGTGCTTTGAGGTTTACTGGCTTGTTGCGTGCAGAACACTGCCATAATATGAATGAGCTCCGCCTAGTTTACTGGAAGATATAAGACCACATCTCAGCAGACAACTACCCAGCCACCAGACAGCTAACCAGCCACCAGCTAACCCAACAGCCAATCACAGACATAGGTAGGTCACAGCAAAGATTAATTGAATCTAGCCCATATCTGCAGAACCACATAGCTGAAAACAGCTCAAATTATTGACCAGCAGATTTTTGAGCTAAATAAAAGATTGTGTTTTAAAACACTAAATATTGGCATGGTTTGTTAAGCAGCAAAAGAAAAACAAATACATACATATATATTCCAAGCTCTGTCTTGATCCTGTATTTCCCATAATTACAGGCCTATGTGTTTTTCTTCTCAGTCAAGTCTGCACAATATAATCACTGCCTTGAGTTTCTTACTTCTTGTAGCCAACACACCCTAAAATGACTACCCAAAAAGTCCCAGTCTTGTAGAATTTCTTCCTTTTAAGTGTGGGTGGAAATGGTGACTTGACGCTAATAGAATATGACACAGGTGAAGGAATTTTTCAAATGTAACAAAGGTCTTTGAATCAGGTGATTTTAAGTTAATTAAAAAGGAGGTTATCCTGTGTGGGTAGGACCTAATCAAGTGAGCTCTTAAAAATAAAAAATAAAAATAAAAAAAAGTCTTTGGCATTAGAGACTCAAAGCAGCAGAGATACTTTTTCTCTTTTACTGGCTTTAAGAAACAAGCTGCCATGAATTCTACAGCCTCAAGGAAATAAATTCCGCCAAACTGACTGATACCTTGATTTCAACCTAGTGAGAAATCCTGAGCAAAGAACCTGGTTCAGCCATGTCCAGACTTCTGATCTATAGAAACCAGGAGAAACAGGTAAATTTGTGAAACCACTACATTTGTGGTAATCTATTGTATAACAGAAAACTAATACGCCTCCCACTGACTTAACAGATTTGTCCTCCACCCTTACATGGAAAACTGTTATCACTAACGTCTACAATTATTTCTTTTTCCTAAAACCAAAAGGCACTTGAATCCCTTACCTTTTCTGATTTCTGTTCATGGTGTAACTCTTCTAATCCATCCCTCCTTTTCAATACTTTTATCTAGGGCCTCTATTTCATTACCCTTTCCTAGGATATTTCCAATCTTTTGATGAGTCCTTTTCATATTCCTTCATTCCTTCTCATCTCCCACCCTGTTCTTAAGTGCTGGCACTTCCTTGCCTATTACCTTTCTGGAATGCCAAAAAATGTATTCATACTTCAAGTTTCAGCAACACTGCCTCTGTGAACCCTTTCTGATGGTCCAGGCTGACTTGGCATCCTCCCCATAGGCTTCCCAATGTTTTCTGAGCATGCTGTTGTCATTATTTCCAGGCACATACACTTTTTAAATTCCTTAAAGGTACATTATATGTCATTTAAAGTTTGTACCCCTAGTGTCCAGTGCCTAGCCTACTATCTTCATGCAGGAATTAAAAAAAAAATGTCTAGTAGATGGAGGAACAGAAGGATGCAGAAGCAGAGACATAGTGTCTCCTTGAAGAGGGTCTGACCCCTCCCTCAGCAATTGCCCCCTCTTATTCTGCTCTAGACTCTGGGCAGTAAGGATGAGAAGATGGTAGGAAGAACATTGCCTCAGACCTCTAATTCGGTCTCTACCTCCCCAGCCAAGTTCTGACATCAACAAGTTCTCAAATTCTGACATCAACCAATCAGGGGACTCTCTTCTTAAAAGGCTACATCATCTTTCTGCTGGAATTGTCAAAGCGACTTGATTTTCCAGGCATGTTCTTCCTTTGTACCTGATTAATAGCACAAATTAATCCATCCAGAGGAAGTGACAAGCTACCATTCAGGGACTATAGGGATTCTGCCAGCAACAGAGAAGAGCCTGGGGCCTCTCGCTGATTCATAAAAATTCTCCTAAGTAACTCTAGTCTCATTCACCATGAAAGGTAACAAGATAAAAGAAGAGAACATATACTCACCCAAAGCAAGAAAATAAATGGAGAGGTAGCAGTGAGAAGATCACTGGAGAAAAGTTGGTAGAAAAAAATTAAATCACTTGGTCAGAGATTTGTCCATTTCCTATGCCTTTGACAAGAACCAAGAAAGGGGCTCAGGGAGACGCCTTCGTGAGCTGCTGTGGGAGGGCACGGGGGCGGGCTGGGGGGCTGGCTTGTGGCCCCTGGCTTCCAGGTGGTGCACCTCAACGCTGTGACTGTGGACAATCGCCTGGACGACCTGCAGCCGGTGCCGAGGGCCTGGCGGCCCAAGGCCGAAGAGACCTCCAGCAAACAGAAGGAGCAAAGCTTGTATTGGCTTGCAGTTCAGCAGCTGCCTACAGACCCCACAGAAGAACAGTTTCCTGTCCTCAGTATGACCAACGGGGATGTGCTGGAAGAGGAGGAGAATTCTTGCACCTACTGAGTGCCACTACCCTCCCTGCAGGGTGACTGAGAAGCGGCTCCGGAGTTCAGCCTCTGAGGGCGCTGCCAGCTGGCCGGTACTGCGGCTCCCAGGGTCCGCGGAAGGGTTGGCCCGCCCACAGGAAGCACGGTAGAGAGAGGAAGCGTCCCTTCCAGCATGAGTTCGAGCCCGAGCGATGACGGGCGGGAAGCCGCACACACTCGCAGCCCTCGGGCTCTTCCCTGGGCCCAGCAGAGACAGACCGGTGGTTGAGCCTGGAGGTGCCGAAAACGCCAGCGGCGGGCCCAGGACAGCCGCCATGAGACTCCCGACGTCACAGGCAGTCTATGTGGCACAGCGCCCCTCCGCGTTCATCTCCAGCAGCGACAACGGAGGAGGCTCCCACCAGGACGGGTCTCATTATTTATATGATAATACGGTTGAAAACCCACGGTCCGGTTACTTTTTGGGGGGGGGGGGGGTGGGAGGCAATGGGAAGGGTAGAAATCACAAATAGAATCATTTGCTGTAATCGTCAAATGGCAAACGGTCAGGCCATGTGTCTAAAAACTGTCCTGTACCGGAAGCTTCTCCCTTGGGCCGCTGGAGCCTCAGGGAGCGGGAGTTGTGTCCACAAAGGCAAAGTAAAGGGGTGGAATCGTTTAAAAAAAAAAAAAAAAGGGCCTCTAAATTTTTAATCCTCCCCAACTGCTCAAAGCAATTATTTGACCAAGAAGGCCCATGTGGAGCCTGAATTACTAATCACCTCTCACTTACTGAGTGCAAGATCAGGGCCCACGTGGCTCTGCTCTGCATGCAAAGAGCCATCCAGCTGATGGCTATGAACACTCAATCTGCGGCTTCCTAATATAAACAGGGCGTGTTTCGTGAAGCACTTTGACATTCCAAACTAGCCCTCTACCACTTAGCCGAATCCAACATGAAAGTTGAACCTCCCAGCTTCTTTCAAGGTTTTCAACTTCTAAATCTCTGGGGTCAGAAGCTATAGATTATTTGCTTAAGTAAGCAAAACGCAGAGCAACAGCGCTAACTATAAGGCAGGAGTCCTAGGTGCTCTTCCATACTCTATTATCGACTTCTCTCAGCTTGGAATGCTCCCTAAGAGGGTTTATGTAATGTCTATTCTCTATTTATATCACAACATCATGTAAAAAGGAGAATCATTCATTCATTTATCAGACATTATTTAAGAACCCAGAGTATTCCAGGCATTGTATTACGTGATGGGAAGCAGAAGTGAGAAAAATATTTTTTGTCAAGTTTAAGGGGTTTAGGAATCTAATGCGGTAAGAGAGACACACGAAGGCTGTGTAATGCAGTATGCTGGTATGAATAGGGTATTTCATTTTAAAGTTGACGCCTGGGGGTATATGAATGGTTTCTATGTCTAATGCCCCATCCAAATAACTTACTGTAATCTCTCTTCTATGAATTCATGAAATCTACTTATTTAATAAACATATGTGCCAATGTCCAAATTCGTTCATGTCAGAACCTCCATTATTTAGCCCCAGTCAGTTCTTCTGGTCTTATTTTTATGATCCATGTTCCTCTCCCCAGTTCTTACTTCTGAGCCACATTTGAAAGAGATGTAAAACTCTCCTTCTCCACATGTTCCTTACTTTGTGCCCAAAAATCATGCTGCCATCTCAGACTTCTTAGATACAGAAAATCATTTATTGAGAGCCTGCTATTGGCCAGGCACTATTCTAGGCACTTTGCATGGATTATCTCATTTAATCTTCACAAAGAAGTTTGATATCTACCAACTCATTTTACAAATGAGAAAACTGAGGTTTATGACTTCAAGTAACTCACCCAGAGGTACATGGCCAGTACCTTGCCCATCTCATTTTGGTTTTCCCATACCACCCCTCCAATGCAAGACCTCCCTTTCCTTACCTCCTAACCATTTCTCAGCCTGATTTCTGTCCCCATAACCTCACTCACACTGTTCCCACCAAAGTCACCAAATGACCTCCTAATTTCCACATTTAATGGACTCAGGGGACCTACTTTATTTGACCTTGTTTTATAGTCCACTACAGACTCCTCTTTTTGGGAAGTCCCGTAGCTTCCACTGCATAAAACCACTCTCTCAGGCTTCTTTGGCTCCCCTCTTAGAAAAAAGACATCTAGGTTTCTCATTGGCTTCTCTTTTTTCACAGCTCGTTTTGTATTTTCCCGTTTCCTGGCTTGAATCCTGTCTTATTTTACCTTCTTTCCCTGAGTAAATTCCCATCACTTTAACTTATGTGGCAAATATCTCCAGTCTTCCTTCTCTCTCCTGTGTCCAGGATTCATACTTCCAACTTTTTTGTAGATATCATCATGCAGTGTCACCAAGGCTTCTCAAACTCAATATCAGATGTCTAATCTCTTCCCATCCCCTCCCAAGACCTGTTATTCATTCTTCAATTAATGATGCCAACATTCATCCAATTTCCTAGGAAATAAACCCATTCGTGCTTAATTTTTCCCATATATTGTCAATGAACAAGTTCAGTTAATGCTACCTCATAAGGCTCTCTGTTGATTCCCACTGTCACTATCTTAGCTCCAAACTTTATCATAGGTCTTTCAGATGAATCACTGTGTTGTATGTGTATTCAACCTCTCTTTTAATGCTAATATTATCCCTAAGAAAATTCTTAGGCTTTTATGTGAACATTTAAGTCTCTTCTTTTCTGAATTTTATTTAAGAGGATTTTGACACCTTATTTTATGTAACATGTTTACTTTTGACGTGCTTTAAAGTTATTTAGTGATTTTTTTTTTAACATAAGATACTTAAACATGCCATTTCAAAGAAAGCACTTGGGGACTTTATATATTCAACACAATATTTATATTGACTATGTCCAAGATAATATGCTAACCACTGCAGGGGACAAAATGTTTAATAAAACTGAATTTGACATGGGCTTTACCTGTAAAGACTTTACAATCTGTTAGGAGAGATAAGACATGTATCTAAATAGCTATAGTACAGCCTATGATAATTATAAAATATGTACAGAAAAAAAGCTATTAAAATTATATTGGAAGAGAGTTTGCTTTCACTGAGGGAAACGTAACAGCTTCATGAAGGTATCAATATCTGAACAAGGACTTCAAAGGTGAAACGAAATGTGAACTTTTTAATTTTTTTTTACTCACTTTATTGAACCCCCTTTATGTGTAAGGCACTGCATTAAGTGCTAGAAATACAGAAATTAACAAGAGACCAAAACTTGACTTCAGGTAGTTTTCAGTCAGTAAGGAAGAAAGATAAAAGGATATTATTACACCAGAATGAAAAGGAATTATAATGGAGATTTTTTTCCCTACTAAAAACTACAAAATAATAAAGAAAATCACAAAGATGAACAATAACTAACTTTTTTCCAAAAGGAACATCTTTAAGAAGAGAGGCTACTTGAACTCAGATTAAATTATCAAGTAGCCTAGGTCAAAATGGAGAAGAGCTAGGGAAGAAGGAAACATTCAACCAGAGGAATCAAGGGCTCAGAGACAGGAAGGTATGAAGTACGTACTTTGGTGATAGTTCAGGAGAGCTGAAGAATAGAGGTAAAAGATATAGACTGAAAAAGAAACCTAGGCTAGGTTGTGGAAAGGTTAAAGGCCAGACTAAGAAGTGAAGACATTTGTTAGGAATACTTTATCAATGACTAACCAATAGAGCTAACTTATAGATAATTCTATATATGGATTCATTTTCACCAGGTAGGCTAGAAATTTACTTACTTGACTGCATTTCTGATTGAAAACTTGATATTGTTTGCATCAAGCAGCCCAATTGTGTAATTTTTTGTTTAGACTTTGTACATTACAGTTCACTATATTAAACTTCCAGACTGCTTTCTTTGGTGCTCTGGTCATTTCTCCTTAGTTTACACTTGTGGTAATATTCATCTAATTTTTATTTCATGATGACCTACTGTTCACTCAAATGGATTATTATAGGAAACAGAAACAAGAACACTGGTAATTATTCAAACAATTGGTAATTGGTCAAACACTTTAGGATCTAGTATTCCTCTATTACTGGTAATCATAATCTTCAGCCACAATTAATATATGAGGTTGGGCTCTGCTTTTTTATTTGGAGTGCTAATAACATGAACTATAACCTGCTCCTAAATAACCCTTTTTGGAAAAAAGATTTTAAAGGATGCATTTAGTCTCTAGATTCATTTCTCTATATTTGGATACACACACACAAAAAAAACAAATGGCCAATTAAGGGTTAAAAAAAATCAGTAAGCAAAAAGAGTAAATCAGAGACCCAACAATTGCTTTGTTAATTTTTTGAATTAATATCATCACCCCTACATTTTTTTCTCAAATAAGTCACCTAAAGCTGTTGTACTCTAACAATGGAAATTTCCACATCTCTGATTTCCATATTTCTACATCTCCAACGATTTCATTATCTTTTCTGAGGCAAGAAAGAAATGTTTAAACCTGTTAACAGCTTATTGAGAATACCTTTAATTATATGATTGTATTTTGTTCCAATACATAGCTGAGAACAAAATTCAAGATGAAATAAATCTTTTAGTCCAGTGAAAATGTGAGTACCACAGAGTGTGTCTTTTATTACCAGAAGACAATATAAGATACTAGATGCTTGCAGGTAATAAAAATGCACCACCAGAAAATCAGTGAAGACTTCAGGAATAAAGATGGTGTGGCACCAAAACTCCAATACCTATTCTGCCTTTTTGCATTTGTCCTGTCCTAGTAAAACAAAAAGATCAACATGCCAGTAAAAATGTCCTTTAAACTACTTTGGGTTGATTCCAAGTGCCTGCTCTAGTAGATCCTAAACAGGACATCTTGGTACCAATTCACGGTCACTGTTACGAAGTTAGAGCTCTGCATCCACTACCTACTCTCAAAGCCAGCCTCTGCATTTCTAACATTCTAACTATACCTCATCAAAGTCACCTTATAATTTCATTATAGAAAATAGCCAGTCAATGGCAAAATTATTCTAATTTTTGTCTTCAAAATGCCTCGCTGTCCACATCCTTTCTTTCTTGCCATCACAGATGCGGGGCTTCTCCTATTGCACCAGACTCTCTCTACCTTGAAAGAACCATTCAATCTTGCTGCTAAGTTTTGGAGTGGTATATTTTCCCCTTTCACTGAGGTCAGCCACACCCTGGTGGGTTTCAAGACCACAAAAGATGTTTTCCTTAAGACAAACACGGGAAATTATTTTTCTTACTCTTATTTCCTTGTTAATCATTTTACTAGTCTTTTACTAATTTAAAATCAATGGGTCTACCTCTAATATCTAATTACTATCTTTTCACTAGGTCTTTCTTATATCTGAAATATGCTTCTTGATGGACTCAGCTCACCAAGCACACTTTCTTGACTAAAGAAACTCCTAATATCAATCTTATTCAAGAATTATTTAAAAGAAAGGGGTAGTATTCTCCCAAATTTACTCCAACTAAATGCTTTACATTTTCTTTTCAGCCAACTCACGGCATAATTGCTTAATGCTTTTCATTTTATAGATTTATTATCTGTTTACACTATGATGATTTATTATCCTGAGATTATGGCTTTTTAAATATATTTTTCTTTGAAAGTTTTGTCTGCCTTAAACAGGAAGGTCTTTGCAGACAGCCCAAGACAAAGGGTGCATAAACACTTTTTTTTCTTACGGACAGCAAGAAGACAAAACCTACCTGCCCATGCTTTTGCTGAGGGGCCATCCCATGAAGCATTTCAGTATGTGATGAAGCCTTGAGATCAGTCCCCTGTGTTTTGGGACGCACTACATCAGAGACCAGACTGGAAGAGATTGCTAGAGACTTGGGCCGGACAGCTGTCGTGCCAATCCTCCCTGGGGGCCCTTGTTCAACTTTCCTGCTTGTAGCCTCATCTTCTCCTTCAGAGTCCACAATAAGGACATACTCAGCTTTGAAGAGGTCACTTTGCTGCATTCCTTGAAGTTTGTTTGCTTCAAATTCCCTTTCTTGTAAAATCCTTCCACTGACCTCTGAAGGACAAGTCAATGTCCCTTGGTCTCTCTCTTGCTGGCTCTCAGCATTCAAGGTCAAGTAGTCATTGGATTTAGACTGTAATAGATGTGGAGAGATGCAAACATTGACATTAGTTTAATAAATGCTTCTTCTTGGCATGTACACTGAAAAGCTTAACCTCCTTATATTTTTAAAAATATATTAAATTAGATTGACATAAGAGAGAGATAGAGTTGAAGTTAATGGTTTATTTTTGCTAGCCCACTAGCCCACCTGTTTGTCCTGGTCTAAGCCCAAACAACTTTGGAATAATAATCAACGTCAACAAGCAAACCTAACTGTTTTAAAGTAAGTCATGACATGATATTTTAAGGAGAGACAGGGAGAGAGCAATTGTTTTTCATGAAGACATTTGTGAAACAAATGGGGATTGGCTAAGGGTTTAGTTAATGGTGAAGCAACCTGCATATCATTTCAAAGCTAAGGGAGGAAGGAAATCCCCATTGAAAGATTCTAAAATAATACAAAATCTCTCTAAAAGTCTGAAAGGAAAAATAAAATTGGAACAAAATGCATAGTCAGACAAAATAATCTAAGTTAATTAGGAAGAACTCATAAATAGAACAGCAAAAAGAAGACATAGATATTTTTAGTACAAAGCATTTTTCACTGTTTTATTTTGGATTTGTAATACTCAGTCTTTTCCCATCCAATTTTCTATGAATACATATGTTTTCAAGACCAGGATCAAGATAGCTTTATCAAGCTACCGAACTTTTTTTTCTAAAATTATGACAGCCATGTATAATAAAATTGTGTTTAAACAGCCTAATGTCAATTATCTTATTTTTATAACTACACTATGGTTACTATTATTCTTTTCTATGCAGCTTTTCTGTAAGGCTAAAATGATCTCAAAATAGAAAGTTAAACCAGTAAATAAAAATAAGTTAACAATTTCAACTCTGGCTGTCAATTTAATGTGTCCTAAGTGTGCATGTGTTGTATGTATGAAGACAGAAGTCAAATCACTAATTAAATATAACTAAAAGATTGATTTTATACACCCATCCCATATTATTCAGCAGATAACGATGATATAGTCAGGGTAAAACACAAATTGCCTCTGATTAAAATTTCTCTGCCCATCTTTCTCTATCTACTCTGACATGTTTTTTTCATAGTATTTATGACTCTAAGGAATTTTATTACACACTTTTCTTTTTTTTTAATTGCTTGCCTTCCTGATAACAAGCAAGCCATATGAATTGTCTTTATTCACTTGGAATCCAATCACCAAGAGAATAACATATGTTCAATAAACTGTTGCTACTTAAAATAATCACATTATTTTAATGTTGGACTAATTAAAAGATAGGGTGAAAAATCTTTAATCTTTTTAAGATGTGGTTGTATATATATCATTGCAATGAACAGATGAATATTATCATCTTAGTAAGCTCTGGAGGTTTGTAACCAAGATTGGTTTATGTAGCTACAGTCTCACACCACTCATAGGGCCTAATTACAAAGGATCTCATGAATATTATGTAAATGAGTGCTGTAGGAGAGAAACTATCTAGAAGTGCCATATATAGTATTCAGAATGTCTTTGAAACAATTTGGCCCCATTAGTCTTTGAAAGAAAATAGCGGCATTAAAAACTCCAGAAGCATGGAAATATTACTACTTTCTAGATAAGATTTTTTCTTACAGACAAGGTAAATCTGATTATTTTATCCCTTTCTAATTGTGTCAAGAACAACATAAAGTTGCCCCAATCTCGTTTTATTTAGAATTAAGCAATATTAAAACACATTTTAAAGAGGAAAACATTTTTACTCAAAATTTTATTATTCTAACATAAGTTATTTTCAAGTTTTAAAAATTTGTTTAATTTCACTTCTAATCTTGGTCTTATTTTAGATAGGGATGATGAGGATATGAACACAATATTACATCACCTAATATTATAAGGTTAACATTCTTCCATGGAATTACCTAATTACCATAAGTATAACTTTGCCAAAGTGATGTACTATTATATTCTTAATTTTTCTGATTGTTAGATATTAGGTTCTTTTACCCCCATAATTATTTTCCTATATAATTTTTCTTCTTTTGTACTATTTCCTTGTGATATATTTTGAAGAGTTAGATTATTGACAGGTTATTAACAGTTTTATAACTGTAGATAAGGAATTTCCACCAAAGTTGTATGAATTTACAAAACCAGCAGCAAAGTATAAGCATGCCAATATTTCCACAACTGCCCCAACATTGGGTATTACATTGTTTAATGTTACTAATTCATTACGTAAAAATAATAACATCTCACTGTTTCGTGTTCTATTTTGACATAAATTAAAACATTTTTAAATTTTGTTACTATTTTCTTAAGAAACATTTGAAGAAACGTGCCAGGAGGCAGAATTTGTCATGTGAATAGCAAACAATAGGATGTAAAACTGAAAAAAATTGAAGATAGTGCATTAGAGAGAACATATGATTTGATAACATTTATGCTTCTGTTCCATTATTATATGTTTAGTCAAACGTAGAGTCACAGGAACTTAATCACAGGAAATATATACAAATTTCCAAGTCATCATTATCAAAAATCTAATATAATTGTTTGAAATAAAAAAAGAATAAAAATAATCCTACCCTATTTACAGTTTCTGGACTCTTATCACTTGGTTCTTCTGGGATTTTAACAAGGAATTTAGAGGTATCAGCCAACTGAGTATGGGTTGGTAGTCTTCTGACAGTGGGGACAAACGTGAAGATCAGAGGTTTGGCTTCAGAACCACCAGCAGAGACCTATGAGACACGCAGTTAATTAGACTTTCAGCCTTGTCGACGGTTTATCTTGACTTTATTCTCAATATAACATGATATTTATTTCATTTATTTTGATAAACTACCTAGTGTCCTGTGATCATGTATATGGCTGCCAAAGTAAACACCTATAAAAATAGTCATAATATATCAGAATATTTTTTATGATACCCTTTACCAGAGAAAATAATACAACCCCGGGAAGATCCTGTTGGAGGGGATGGCATAAAACAGCGGGTTGGCAAGCTGATCAGCTGGAATCTCACAGAGCATCTCTATCTCAGTGAGGTCATCACGAACTCATCATCTGGTCTGTTTCAAAACTGGCTTTCATCCATTTAACCTTGGGTTTGCAGGTTTAATTTATTGACTCATGATCAATAAGCATGCAAGAAAATTTCCACATTTATCATTAACAAGAATGCCAAAATACAAATTTAAAGTATCAGAATACCAATGCTACTCTAAAGGATATGCCTTCTCCTTCATTTATTCTCAACTTATTCAAAAATAATTGTATGAAGTATTTGCTGTGTGACAGGCACTCAGGAGGTAGGAAAACAGTGGTGAACAGGAAACAGTCAGTAGACTACTCACAAGAAGAAAAAAGATATTAACAGACTACTAAGGGAACAGTGATGAAGGATGCCTACCCAACCCACGAAGCTTCATAATAGGCAGCACCTGAAAGTTAAGTCAAGGTGAAGAGGATGATACAGAGATCCAAAGCTGAGAAAAGGAGATGAGTGGAAGCATGGAAAGCAGCAGAAGGGGAGAGTGTATTAATCTTGGACTTTGTTCTGTTGACATTGTTGATGGAAACATTACATGGTCATATTAGAATTGTAGATAGATAAAATCTGGTTTTAAAAGTCACAAGCCTAGACACAAGAATAAAAAGCCAAAAGCATAAGTTGGGGACTAAATGAGAAGGGAGAAGAAAAGATGATACTGTAGATTTCTCTTTTAAGAAGTTTGGATGAGAAGTAAAAAGAGAGGTTGAGAGTAATTAGAGAGGGAATTAGAGTCAACAGGGTACCTTTATTTGTCTTATAATAAACTCGAGCATATCTATAGACTGGGGGATGGGTGAGGGAAGAGGAGGAAAGGGAAGCAAGCCCCAGAAGGAAGCAGGTGAAATAAGTTAAAGCAGCAAGAAGACAAATATGGTCTCCTTTGAGACTGGAAAAAAAGGACTAAGATGTAGAAGAGCTCACAGACGTGGTAAAGTGGTGGAAATAGAAAGAGTGGGAAGGTGATAAGAACGACTTTTTTTTTTGTAGATAAAATTGTATATATTTATCATGTACATGATTTCTTGAAACATATACACTTTTGAAATAGTTAAATCTAGTTAATAAATACAGATCCTCACATAAGTATCATTTTTGTGTTGAGAACACGACATTATATTTGCATTTTTCTAATAATTGTCAATAACTACAGTCACTATGCTGAACAACAGATCTTGTGAACTCATTTCTTCTATCTAACTGTAATTATATATCCTTTGACCAACATCTTCTCAAGCCCCCTCCCTCCTACCAACCACAGCCTCTGGTAACCACTATTTTACTCTTTACTTCTATTAGATCAACTTTTTTAGATTCCACATAAGAGTGAGATTATGCAGTATTTGTCTTTCTACTACTGGCTTATACTGCTTAACATAATATCCACCATGTTCATCTGTGTGTTGCAAATGACAGAATTTCATTCTTTTAATAGCTGAATAGTATTCCATTGGGTATATGTACTATATTTTCTCTATCCATTCATCCATTGATAGAAACCTAGGTAAATTCCATATCTTAGCTACTGTGGATACTGCTGTAATAAGATAAAAGTGTAGATATCTCTTCCACATACTTATTTTATTCCCTTTGAATATATACCCAGTAATGGGATTGCTGGATCATATGGTAGTTGTATTTTTAATATTTTGAGGAACCCCCATACCATTTCCGTAATGAATGTGCCAAATGACATTTTCACCAACTGTGTATAAGTGTTCTCTTTTCTCTACATCCTCAGCAACACTTATGCTTTGTTTTTCTGATAATAGTCATTTTATGGAGGGAGGTAGTATCTCATCATTTTGATTTGCATTTCTCTGATGATTAGTAACAATGAGCGTCTTTTTCATTATGAGCATCATTTTCATTCATACCTATTGGCCATATACCTGTTGGCCACTTATATATCTTCTTTTGAGAGATATCTATTCACGTGTTTTCTCCTTTTTTTAATTGGGTTGTTTTCTTGCTATTGAGTTGAGAGTTTTTTTTATATTTTTTTAGTTACTAACCCTTTATCAGATGTATCATTTACAAATATTTTCTCCCATTCTGTAGGTTGTCTCCTCACTCTATTGATTGTGTCCCTTGCTGTGCAGAAGCTTTTTAGTTTGCTAAAATCCTATTTGTATATTTTGCTTTGTTGCCTATATTTTTCAAGTCATATCCAAAAAATCATTGCACAGACCAATGTCATAGAACTTCTCCACTATATTTTCTTCTAGTAGTTTCATAAGTTTCTAGTCTTACACTTAAGTCTTTAATCCATGTTAAGTTTTGTATGTGACGAAAGACAGAAGTCCAGTTTCATTCTTCTGCATGTGGATATCCGTTGCCCAATATGCCTTATTGAAGAGACTGACTTTTCCCCATTGTGTATTTTTGGCACCTATATCAAACATCAGTTGGCTGTAAGTGTGTGGATTTATTCCTGGACTTTCAGCTCTGTCCCATTGGTCCATGTGTTGGTTTTTGGTTACTATAGCTTTGCAGTAGCATACTGTGAATTCAGGGAGTGTGATGCCTCCAGCTTTGTTCTTTCTGTTCAGATTGCTTTGGTTATTTAGGGCCTTATGTAGTTCCATAAGAATTTTATGATGTTTTAATTCTGTGAAGAATATCATTGGTATTTTGATAGGAGTTGCATTGAATCTGTAGAACACTTTGGGTGTTAGAAACATTTGAACAACATTTATTCTCCAATTCATGAACACAGTATATCTTTCCATTTATTTGTGTCTTTCTCAATTTCTTTCATCAGTGATTTATAGTTTTCAGTACAGAGATCTTTAACCTCCTTGGTTAAATTTCTTGCTCATTATTTTATTTTTTTTTGTAGCTATTATAAATGGGATTGCTTTCTTCATTTCTTTTTCAGATTGATACTGCTAGATACACTCCTGATTTTTGCATGTTAATTTGTTATCCTGAAACTTTACTGAATTCACTTATTAAGAGCTAACAGTTTTGGGTAGAATCTGAAATTTTTTATATATAAGATCCTGTCACCTGCAAACAGGGTCAATTTAACGGCTTTCTTTCCCATATTGGATGCCTTTTATGTCTTTATTTCTTTCTTTTGCCTAATTGCTCTGGCTAGGACTTCCAGTCCTATGCAGCATAGAAATAGTGAGAGTGGGCATCCTTGCCTTTTCCAAATCTTATAGTAAAAGCTTTCAGCTTTTCCCCATTCAATATGTTAGCTATGGATTTGTCATATAGGGCCTTTATGATGTTGAAGTATATTCTGTTTATACTCAATTTATTGAAAGTTTTTATCATGAAAGAATGTTAATTTTTGTCAAATATTTTTTTCTGCATCTATTAAAATGATCGTGCATTTTATGTTTTTAATTCGGTAAATGTGATTTATCAAATTTATGGATTTGTATATTTTGTTGAACCATCCTTGTATTCCTAGGATAAGCCCCACCTGATCTTGGTAAATAATACTTTTAATTTGCTCAAGTTCAGTTTACTAGTAGTTTGTTGAAATTTTTTGCATATATGTTCATCAGGGATATTGACCTGTAGTTTTCTTTTCTTGTTGTGTTCTTGTCTGGTTTTGGTATCAGGGTAATGCTAGGCTCATAGAATGAGGTTGGAAGTATTCCCTCCTCTTTAATATTCTTGGAACAGTTAGGGCAGAATTGGTCTTAATTCTTCTTTAAACGTTTGGTAGGATTCAGCAGTGAAGCCATCAGGTCCTGAGCCTTTCTTAGATGAGAGATATTTTATTGCTGATTCAACTTCCTTACTCATGATCATTCTGTTCAGATTTTCTATTTCATATTTCACTCTTGGGAGGTTGTATGTGTCCAAGAGTTTATCCATTTCTGGCAGCTTCTCTAGTTTGGTGGTATGTTATTATTTATCATAGCCATTTATGATCCTTTGTATTTTGTTTGTATAAATTATAATGTCTCCCCTTTATTCTCTGATTCTATTTATTTGTCTAGCTAAAGATATGTGAAATTTATCTTTCCAAAAACCAACCCCAACACCACATTTATTCACTCATCTGTATCTCTGTTCTTTTTTATGGCCTTCAGTCCTACTACTATGCTCCTAGTAAAACCAACCCTCACTTTAACACTTTGCCTTCTACTTTCTTTCACTTATTCAATGAGGCCTTATTAAATGCCTACTAAATGCTAGGCACTATTCCAGGGGTTGCTGCCATAACAAAAATCCCTACCCTCATGGAGTTTACATTCTCACAAAGGGAAACAGACAGACAGTAGACAAATAAATAAACAAAATATGTAGTACTATTTCCATAAGTGCTATGAAGACTTGCTATAAGTCTATTGCAATAACCCATAAGAGATAAACTGGTGAGTTGAATTCAGGTTGCCACAGTGACAGTGGTAAGAAGTATTAAGATTCTGGCTACATCTTAAAGAAAAAGCATAGAATTTATTGAAAAATTGGAGGTGGAATATAAGAGATAAACAAAAGTCAAGATGGGTAGAAGATTTTTGAAGTGAATAATCACAAGAAACGACACATTATTCACTGAAATGGAGAAGACAATAGTTGAAGCTGATTTAAAAATAAAGATCAAATTTTGTATGCCAATATACATCCAAGTGGAAATGTGAGTATGTGAGTTAAGTTCCGAGGAAATTCTGTACTGGGGATAAAATTGCTAGACTTGTTAACCCATAGACAGTATTTAAAACTAGGATACTAGAAGAGATGAATAAAGGTGTCAACACAAATAGAAAAATAAGAGGCTTAAGGCTGAACCCCATAGACTCTAACACTGAGTGATCCACCAGCTGAGGAAGAACTAGCCAAGGTGGTCTGGGAGTTTTAAGGAAGATTTTAAAAGGCTGAAACATCACTGACAGTAGTGGGAAAGAGAGCTGACCAGAAACAAAAATTATTAACAGTCCATACTGAGGGCCCAGTCCAAATATAAATCCAGGAACAGTGAGGCAATTTGCTTGGCTATTTGATAGTCTCTCAAGGAATGCTGAACCGCCCATTATGGGAACAGAGGAAGTACATTATAGCATTACTAGTTTACGTTTGGAGCTGGTTTTGGCAGGATGTGGTGAGTATAATGAAATTAAGGGTACTGGTGAGGGTAGGGCAAACGACTGACCATGGAGTTTGGTTTGTATAGAGAAGGAAGAAGAACCTTCAAACTGAAGGAACTAGAGGTCTCCGTAGCTCAGGAAACAGAGTTGATACAATGATGACTGTTTGAGAGAATGGATGGGGTCATACTATGATATGAGAGTTTACTAATTTAATTATTAGAAGTACAGTAATTCTAGATGATTCTAAATTCCAGGCTTGGGCATTAAGTCTGAGTAGATGAAAGGAAGGCTACTGAACTTGTGAGGATCAAGGAAATGTGAGACAAGAATGCTGACAGGGTCAACTCTGTGAAAAGGAGAGCCACACGAGGCAATGGCAAGACTGAGCTGGAAAGAGAGGCTGATAGCTGGTGGCACAATCTTTAATAAACGTGAAGCTGGGGTTAAGGCATCCTTGGAACAGACTATATGGGAGGCTAGGCTATTAGAGATTTTCTTCTTTTTAAAATTAGAGATATTCTTTGGGCAACTCGAACAAATAAATTTGGATATCCTTGCAGAAGATTTCATCCAAATGATAGAAGGGCCTAACGAACTAACTCTGGACTACTTAGAGGGTACAATTTCCTGGTAAATAAAACATACCTTATGGAAACAATGTGCAGATAAACCCTCCTAAGCCAGTTTTAAAAAGTTTTACTTTTCAATATTCTTTTCGCCTTTAAAGATGTGTGTCATTATTTCCTCGTTGTAGTTGTGTCAAAATTCCTGGGTGGCAGCTTACCATCAGGAAGTAATAAATCACTGCTTTATTTTGTAGGAAGGAACATTAGATCCCTTGTGAGATTTGAGGGGCCTACTCGTCTGATCAGCAATATATAATACAGCAGACTTTCTAGATGTATTGTCTTCTAGGGCAGTTTCATCACATGAATAATCTCATCAATATCATGACAGAAAAGAGAGTGGTTTTGGCAAGGAAATTACTGAGGAAGTTCAAATAATCCATTCTATAATTTCATTTGAGTAGGAAGTAAAGATAATTATTTAGGAGTAAAAAGGTGAAATCATGACTTTGTCCACAGGTCCTGCAACCAGGTCCACACTTATCTTCTTATGTCATGACTATAGTTCTATCTTAGGTTCCATCCAAATAAAATTTAAATAATGACGTATGAAAGCCTTCATTATAAGCACCCCATGGTTACAAAATGCATATAACCATTATAAGACTAAGTAGCTTTATCTTCTAAGCCATATACAATGATGAAAATTTACTTCTTCAAACACCTTGCACAATTTGTATAATTAAATGCTACTTAAGTATCTAAGATACAAATACAGCTCTGCAACTGGTGTATCACAAACTATGGACTTTTTAAAAGTTGACAGCTATAACTTTCAGTGAATAAAGTGGAAATGAAGTATTAATGCAAACTGATGCTTCAATGACTAAGGTATGCTTTTACAACAGTACTGTCCAAAAAACTTCTAAACATAACCACACACTGACAATAAAGGCAACTGAAAAGGATAAAATCTATCTCTTTCTAATTTATTGTTATATTTTCCTAAAGAAACATACATATCCCACATAAAATTTCTTCACCAGTGTAGGAAAACAATTTTTTTTAATTTCAGTTTAACCAATATGTGATATTATTCCAGAAAACACAGAAACAAGAAATCTAAGAAGACTAAAGACTTATTCATCTTTCTGGTTTACTGTTGGAGAATAACGAGATCAGAGATAAATTCCTATCCACATACATATCTTCAGAAGAATAATCACAAAAAGGGCAATCATTTGGTATCCTCTTTTGGGCTGTCTGTCAGTACAATATTAGCTCTTTTCACCACGTTTACCTAGGACCCTTAACTTACCAGGGATCTAATACTCATTTGCAAAGAATTTCAGTTGGAAAAGAATTTGAAATTATACTAACTATGCAATGTAACATTCAGATAAAGAGCCAAATGTTAGCCAGGAGACTTTAATCCCTGGTATAGGACGGAACAAAAAAAATTTGCTGTTTACAGCATACTGTGGCTAAGTTCCAATGTAGCCTGAGAATGAATTGCTATGGTGATGAAAAATCATTTTCCACAAAGCAGCAACAGATGCATGTTAACAGCATTGCACTTGTTAATTGACAATTAACACTTTCAGTTGTCAATGTTATTTAAATATTTCAGTTTCTATCCTTGGGAAACTATCTTAATCACAGAAATAGGAGATAAAAGGATTAAAATCTTTTTCTAAATATGCTTTGAAATGCTCAAAATCTCTAAGACCATCACCTTCTCACTGGATAGCCTAATAATTTGAGAAATTGTTTTCTCCCATGCCATGCAGGCTAACAGCTCCTTTGCTCAGTTATGGGCTCTAATGCCTTCCTTTCTTATATCTCTCTGAAAGTTCTCTTCCTTCAGATGTTGACACCCACACTCACAGATGGCCTCTAGCCTTCTGTTAAGACATTACAGGGTACCTTAGTATTATCACTGTGCCAAGGGCAATCCTGAGCATTTTTTTTGCCCAATGAGCAGTTCTGTCTTTATCAGCTTGCCTTTTCTCTAAGTGAAGATAGCATTTCATTTCAATATACAGACAAATTTATCTACAGCGGGTAGCTCTCCCTCACATCCTTGCAGCAAACACCACCACCACCATACACTGCTTTTAAAAGTTACTGAAAGCATTAAGCAAAGGCTTTCCTTTTACCTGGGGTGTGGTCTGAATGCTCCCTGATAAGATGCACGAGTTCATTTGGAAGTAATTGTTCCCGCAGTCACTCAGAAGCCCCTGTTCTGAAAGCATTGATTCATCACATAAGGGAGCGAGCAAACCAATGACTGAGGTGGGAAGGGAGCCTCATACTAAAACAACACACACACACTCACGCAGAAAGAAGAAATTCTAAAAAGAGGTAAAGCAGAATCATTCCTGAATCGAGGAATTGTGTCAGCTCCGAAGAGTAGTTTCTGTTTTGACAATTTTTAGATTTGGAACTTCATGAGAGGTCATACTAACTGCTGAAATAGAATAAGTAGAAGTTTTTTTTTTTTTTTTTTTTTTTTTTTTTTAAAGAACCAATGATATGTGTTTGCCTTCTTTTCTTTTCATGCATGTATTCTAATTACATATTCTGTGAAAGGAAGAGAAAAGCCAGATTGTACAGCAATAAGAAGCTGATTGAAGGGCCTTAGCATCTGCCAATCTCAATAATCAGTTGGTCACACACAAAGAGAACATTTAGAGGTATAAATACATGCAAACACTGTGTCCAAATAAAGAACTAGAAAACACACAGCTATTTCAAAATTTCAGTAACTTAATCCTTAGTATATAAATCGTAAGCAACAATACAGGAGCATCTGTAGTGACTGAGGTTATGCTATTAGCAAAATTATCTCTAAAATAAATCTTGGAATCAAATCCTTGTAAAAACAAAATTTCATTCCAAGGTTCCTGGAAGACAGTAAGAATCCTGACTGCAGACAAACCTTAAAACTTCATATGTGAATTGATTATGTCTTCAGCTTTCAGTATTTCTATTCTCTAAGTATTGATTTTTCTCCAAATCTGTAATATCTACATTTGTGCTTTGGCAGTGAAAGATGTTGTATCTAAAGAACCAGTTATAGACCAAGGCTATGGGAAGGAATTATTATTTTAAAAACCTAGACTATACCTCTTCACATTTTCAATGTTATCAAAAGCCTGAGATTATGGAAATAATGAGTAAAATAATTTCTATAAGTGATTCTATTAGCACAGTGGGAGAAACTATTCTAAACAACATAGGACACTTTGACCTAGAATATGGTTTAAATTTCTGAATATAAGTGCACATTATGAAAAAAAACTATGTGCCTTCTTCTATTTTTACACATATTTATGGATACTCAAAAGAGAATACAATCCCCTCCTGCCCTCAAAAAGCTTATATTTTGAGAATATAAAACAAGTATACAAATGACAGAGATACAAAGTGAAAAAAGAAAAAGTCGCCTTAAAGAAAGTCAAATCAAGAACTAACTGCCATTCACAATTGCTACAAAGAGAATAAAATACCTAGGAATAAAACTAACAAAGGATGTAAAGGACCTCTTCAAGGAGAACTACAAACCACTGCTCAAGGAAATAAGAGAGGACACAAACAGATGGAAAAACATTCCATGGTCATGGTTGGGAAGAATCAATATCATGAAAATGGCCATACTGCCCAAAGTAATTTATAGATTCAATGCTATCCCCATCAAGGAGTTCCCAGGAGATGTCCTGGGAGCCCCACCCCAGATCCGCTGCTAGTGTGTTACACTTTGAGTAGCAAAGACAGGGAATTTCAGAGGGTGATGTTACAGCCACCTGGAGTGCAGTAATTCAAGGTGGTGGCATGTGGGCTGCACTTAGAAAGACGGGGAGAAGGAGATAGGAAGGTTAAATGGAATATCACTTATTTCAAGCAGAGAGAGACGGCTGGATTGAAGACACCTATTAAAACAGCAAGGGAAATAAGTCATAAAGCATAGGACCCTGGAGTCAGACCATCACTAGCTGTGGGCCCTCAGACAAGTTACTAAACTTCTCACAGACTCAGTCCTCTCACCTGTGAAATGCGGGTGAGACTAGCTCTCATTTAATAGCCTTCTTGTGAGGATTAAAATTAAATTCAGTGTGTAAGAATTCCACAGATTCTTAGCTCTGTGCCAGGGAGATTCTTAATACATGTTACTCCTGTTGGTATTGTTGTTTTCCAGTTTGATAAATAACATAAATGAGAATAAAGGCAAGTAAGACAAAAATAAAGTAAGTTAAATCTCGGTAATCAAAGATCTTGAATTAAGATGTTTTAGCTTTATTCAGTGAAGAACAGAAATAGAAATATTAACATATATGTATATATAGGGATATATATGTATAAAATATATATGTATGTATTGATACTACCCTTTGATGTTTTGATTTATATATAAATCTTAAATAAATCTTAAGAAACCACTCTTATCTCAAAGTTCTAGTGTGGTTCCCCAAGAAGAAGTGACAGTCCAGATTTTTGTCAGTGGTCAATCAGTTTATTTCAAGTGAATTCAAACTGCTATGAAATTCTTCTCCTATATCTCATTCTGTACTTTCCCCTCTGATCCTTTCTTTTTCTCATTCCCTCCCCCAAACATAAAGCAATATTATTTAATTAAGTTGGCATAATCAAATTTAGAAGAGAAAAATACTTTAGTCCCTACTCTTCCTGCTCAAATGCTTTCTTGAATCATTTTGCAACATGAGAACCAATTAAATCAATTCATTATTTTGACATTTTGACATTTTGCCCTGTGTCTTATTGGTGACTTTCCCCTAACCATTTTCTTTCTTTTGTTTGATTAACTAATAATTGTTGTTATAGACTATTTCTTATAATAATAGAAGTCATAATTTTTACTTAAAAACACATAAATGGTCATGCATTATAACAGTATGCTTCAGCCATCTGGATAGTAGCTACATATAGCCTCAAAGAGCACATATATTTTGGATAATTTCTATAGAAACCATTCTGTATTGAAATAGAAAGTGATGGCACCTGGTCAAAAAACAGGCACTAGTCTTGAATGACAAAAGAGCATATAAATTACCTGGATGAAGAGCAGAAAAGTGTCTATCCTCTAATTGCAACCACTTTTCCATTGACAAAAAGAATCATCCATGGTCTGCCCAAGACCCTTAAGTATTTTGTAAACACAAACTTTTAATGATCTCTCTCCCACTAAAGAACACAAACTGCTCTGCTGAATTTTTTTTTTCAGAAAAAAATAAGTTTGTCAAAGTTTGCAACAGATGAAAACAATCCAAAATTCTCCTTAAAATCTGGCATTATTGATGGCCGAAGCAAGCATTCTTCACCATTATTCATAAACAGATATTACGGCAATACCTTTCAGCTGAAAGACTCTTAAAACATTGTTTTTAAAATAAATAATACAGAACAAATAATCTCTTTTCCTGACATGCGAAACAAATTTGAGAAAATAATAAATTAGTCCGTGAAAGTTTGCCAAGAAACATGTAAGTGATTAAACAGATCCAGCTGCCAAGGCTATTCAGGCATCCATTTGTCTGTTTTTATGCCTTCAGCTTGATAACAGAAGGTACTAGAAGCCCATTTATTTATCTTAATAAACATCTATTGAGTGCCAGTCACGATTCTAAGCTCTGAAGACATAAAATGATAAACGCTTGGAACCTGTTCCCAGCATGGCTTATAGTGTCATTAAGGAGAAGCCTTCACTAGTGACAGGAGCAGTGAATGAAGTCAGAGAAGGGTAACAAGTCATGTACAAAACACAGGCTGCATGGGCAATGGATATCAGGTTGTTTTGGGGGGGATTTCACGTTTAGCTTCTGCACCTCTACATCCTGTTTCTGGCAAACACTAGGACACTTCTGCTCAGCCCTTGGTGCATTTTTCCTCTAAAGATGGAAAACATTAATCATTTGGATCTTTGTCTCTCAGGTAATGGATGATTCCAGAGATCCTAATCAGGACAAACCCAATTCACAGACTCAGAATTGAGTGTACAATACTTAAAGTGAATCCTGACATCTCATCAACGGTATGTGAAATTCCATTATAGTCTAAATTTGGCCTCATCTGTATTGGACATAGGGATTGTTTCTACTTCTGTTATTACTGCTTACAGTATTATAATGCTATAAATTATACGGAATATACTGCTATAAGTATATAGTTATACTACTTACTCGTCTCCTTGGGGTATATCTTTCTAGTTTAAAAAGCTATTAGTATTAGTAGTCCTCAATTAAAGTAAACCAAAAGCTTCAAAGTACTGTTTGACCTAACAAGATATTCAGAAAGAGGAACAGAGACAACAATAGGAAACATTTATCCATTAGGAATAAGTGTATTTGGTTCACCCTCTCTTTGTTGAATTACTTTCTTAGCTTGGTTTCAGACCCTCCATTTCCTTTCAGTCCTCCTCCTATCCCCTGGACACCCCTCTGTCTGCTTTGTGCCTTCTGACCCCTAAGCTTTGACGTAGCCCAGGAGTTACTCCTTGGTGATCACATCCAGTTATTTAGCTGTAAAGAATATTTAAAAGCCAATGAGTTCCAATGTATTTCTCCAGCCTGGATGGCTTCTCTGGATGACTTCACTCACACAATTAACATCATTATTGGAACACCTCATAGATATCTGAACATCAGTGCATCTGAATCTGAATTAATTGCATTTCTTTTGAAGTTGTTCCCCACCTCCCAAAATTTTCCTCACTTCTTCAGATATTTTCTACCTATTTCTAGTTGCTTAGGCTACAAATCATGAGTTCATATTATTCTTTTTGGTTTTTCAGAATCCCTCATCAATGTATTAGTAAATGCTGTTGACTGTCCCTTCAGAATAAATCCAGAAAATGAATATATCTCACTACTTCCACTTCTAACATCCCAGTAGCGGAACCTGCCGTCTTCTTTCTGAATCATTGCCTCCTAACTCGTCTTTCTGCTTCCACTTTGCCTAACTGGTCTTTCTGCTTCCACTTTGCCTCCTGAATGGATGCTCTAAAGAACCATTCATATCCCCTTAAGGCAGAAGGACTTATTCTCCAGCTGCTGGGAGTGCTGTAACTACTCAGTTGTCAGTCCTCTTCAGGAGCTCTTCTCATTTGGAAAAAAAAAAAAAGAAAAAAAACTTGGCCAAAGTCACTCTGCTTTCTTAGCAGCATTAGATGGCTAGTTGATGCATCCATATAAAGTCCTGGCCCCTCACTCCAGCTTGAAACAACTCTAGAGAGAAATCTGTTTCAGAGCTGCTCATGAGGTCAGTTAGGCTTTGAGACCGCACTGTAGCCCAATCTCTCCCTCCGCCTCCTTCCCGTCTCCTACAGTCCTGGGAGCACTCCCTAATAAACTTTGCATGCTAATCTCCATCTCAGAACCTGCTTCCTGGGAACCCAATCTCATATCTTCCACATAACAGCAAGAGTAAGCCTTTTAAAACAGAAGTCAAGCCATGTTACTTCCCTATGTGAAACCCTCGACTATTCCTGTGTTACCAAGAGTATCAGTTCTCATAATGACCTCCAGCCCAATGATCTGACCCCTACCACTCTCCCCTTTGCTCCCTCAACTCTAGACACAGTGACCTTCATGTATTTCTAGAACATGCTAATCCCACTCTCCAAGTGATTATCATGTTTCTGCTCAAATATCACATTAACAGTGAAACATCACTTACCACCTTATATAAAATTGCAACCCCACACCTGCCCCCTTACCAGCACTCTCTATCCCTATTAGCCCATGTTATTTTTCTCCAGAGCATTTGCCAACCTCTGATGCTTGTTTTTTCTCTGATTTCCTTCATTGGATTTTAAATACCATGAGGGCAAGGATTTTGCTTTGATTACTGCTATTTCTGTAACACCTAGAATAGGATGTGGCGTGTATAGGCACTCAATAAATATTTGTTCAATAAACTTCTTGACTGAAAGTGAGCTCTTTATTTCTTAAACTTATTTTTTTCCTAATGAAAAGGATAACTTCGGTAAACTTTGAATTGACTGTTCAGAAGAAAATGGAATCAACCTAATCTCCTCAAATTTCCTGGTTCAACTGGAATAGGAAATCACTGACATTCACAGCCCTTACAAACAGTCAAACATATAGGAGCTAAAGAAAGTAGCAGGACATGAGTAACTGCAGTTTTATAAATTGTACCCACAGGTGCATGCAAGAAGGACCACAGGACTCGTAGAGCTGTGGAATGTCCAGTTGCTTAGGTAAGAAGCGGACAAAATAGCTTCTGGTCTCCTGATTTTCCACCAAATACCTGTTAGGTCTTGGGTGAGTCATTTCTTTTCTCAGGGACAATTTGTTCATAAAATGAGGTTCTAGATCTGCATTACCCAATGTGCCTGTCATAGAATATTACGCTTGCAAGACAAATGGTGAGCTAGGGTTTTTGTGGTCAAATAAATTTAGGAATTTGTATATTCCCTATCCTATATTTGGAGGACTCTCATGGTCAAACAGCCTTTTAAGCTGTGTTTAGCTCGTGGTTTCCCACATTCATTTGGCCACAGAACCCTTTCCTTTCGTAATGCACACTGACACCCCACTCACAGTGTGACCAAAGTGCTGAACTGCACAGTCCACAGAGCCTTCATTTAGCCGTAATATTTGATGAATATATGAAAAGAAGACAGTTTGGGGGAAAAAAGAGAGTTTTCACAAAGTTACTAAATAAAATGCTATTTGTGATCTTTACTGGGAAGACAGCAGAGTAAGCTACATGAAGATCAGGAGATGTTCTCTGAGTTAGAAAGCAGGGAAGGAAGGTGATATATATATATATATATCAGGTCTATCAAGTATAAATTCAGTTGTGCTAACATAATGTTAGCACATAACATTAGCTAACATAATGTTCACAAGCAACATATTCAGTGGCACAGGAATAGGAATTGAATAAATGAATGATAGATTGAATGAAAGACCTTAAAATATATTCAAAGAAGTCCTAATAAGTTATGTAGCATATAGCTAGGAATACTATTTTTTTAAAAAATGCTCAGAAATTCCATAGTGAATCATTTTACATATGTCATAAAGGAAACAAATTCTAACACATGATATATTTCATAAAATCTTGTCTCTAAGCAGATAGAGTAATGCCCACATCTTTGAGGTAACAGTATATTCCACAAAGGAACAAAACAATGTAATATTTATTTATAATATGATGCTGGTATAATCTGATTTTTGTTTAAAATAAAAGAGGAAGCAATAGCATCCTACTTCATGTTTCTGATATATTTATATATAAAAAATGCTTTCCAAAGCTTTTATCATATTCTACAGGAAAAAAAAAAACTTCATTTGTATCACTCAGTTTTGACCAAGATAAAAACTGTGTTAGAAAGTATTATTAAAATGGCTTAAACATAAAAGGTTTGAATTCCTCTTCAAAGAACAAATATGTCAGTATGTTCAGCTTTCCTGTTATTTGTTCTCCATTTGAAAGTTTAACTTTCTCATTCTTTATGCCTCCTTGCCCCTAGTTTCCAAAAACAAACCCCTCCTACTGTCACCTGCTCTGTCCTTAGTCATCCCACCAAAACTACTCACCCCACCACTTCTACCCCTACCCTTGCCCTCTTTAAAATAGCTAATTGGAATTAGCTTAGATTATGCAGTCCTACCCCAGCCAACAAGGGAAAGACATAGCAGTAGAGACTAGCTGCATTAGGGATAAGAGCCCCTTTCCCCTCCTTGTTTGGTGTGCTCTCACCATTGCTCCATCTGTGTGATGAGCCCTTCTATAGAAGTAAATTGCCTTGCTGAGAAAGCTTTTACCTGACTGCTATTTTCACTTCGTACTGCCAAGCATTTTATTTCCAACAGTACTTCATTTCTTTTCAATTGTACTTTATAGAAATACATGACTCAGCAGAATTAGTGAATGCAGATTTGAGAAAGCCAGAGTTTGTCAGTTTTGTCTTGAGCTACCTAACTTCGATTAGAAGAGTCACATAGAGAGGAATACAGGAGTAGAGCCAACAAATTGTGCGTGTGATACAGTACGAGAGCCTGGGCTTTAGATTAGAGAGCACCAACATGACGTCACATCACCCTCTGCATTTACTAGCTGTGCAACCCACGGCAAATTAGTAATCCCTCTGAGCTTCATTTATTTATGACCATGGATTATATCACACAAACTGAAATGCTCTCCTGAAAAGGAGAGCAGTATAAATTATTGCCCTGAGATAGAACCATTTTGAGCAACCGAGACATAGTTAGCCTACTTATTTGCAATATTTAGATAATATCTCACCCCATGATGGTTAAAATGGCATGACATAATATGTTATATTAGAAGTTTGACACATATATGTGTTCAATCACATTTAGTCCTCCCCCCTTCTCATACATAGAAATTGGGTATTGGTAAAAGGTTGGAACAAGATGAGGAACTTACTGTGTTATCTTTTTTAAATGGAGTAAGTTTAAGTAAGACATGCTACTCCCTCTCCTTTGAATGCTCTCCCACAACACTCTCCCTAGTTAATATCTGTTTGCCCTGCTGAGCTCTAAGAAACTGAGAGATTCCATGGTGAATATTTTAATTTACATCATAAGGGTAATATAATTTCTGACAGACAACACATTTTATAAAATCATTACCTAAAGAGGGCTTCCCTGGCTTCATGGATTAAGTACAACCTCCTGTTGTATCCTCTCTTAACACTTGTACTTCTACATGGTATTTGCTGCATTCAATTACATGAGTACACAGTGAATTGTTGAGTATCTGTTTCCCCAATTGGAACATAAGTGCCAGGGTGAGGGGAAATGTATCTGTTTTCTTTCCTGCTGTACCCCCAGCACCTAATATAGTGCCTGTCACATAGGAGGTCAATATTTGCTTATTAAATAAATGAATGATTGCATGCTTTATGTTAGATGTATGGAGGATTCAGAGAGGACAGGAGGGATTGCTGTTTCAAGGATTTCAGTGTCCGGGTCTATAGAGAAATGAGAGTGATTTAAACACTATATGAATTTTGTCACTTTGAAAACACAGCACATATAAAAATAGCAACCCAACCTGAATGCCAAAGCTTTGGATGTTTCAGGAATCTGTGAAGGAAGCCAGCATCAGAAGGGTGTGTGAGAGGCCAGGGTACATAAAGAAAGATGAGAAAAGCATCTCTGATCTAGATCACTCCTCCTACTGATGGCAACCATAGACTGTCACCGTGGCTACCTCGAACATTTAACCCATTCTAACCAAGAGCAGATTTCATCCCACACATAGATACCATTTAATGAGTTTAATATATTATCTTTTATATCTCTCACAAGCCAGCAAGAAAGTTATCATGTCCACTAGACAAGGAAGAAAAATGAAACTCAAGGAGATTAAATAACTTGCTCAACCAGCACCTGAGACAATGGGATTTGAATTCAGGTCCACCTGGCTAGAACCCGGGTTCATGCTGCATCTCGTTTGCTCCCTGCTTCTGCCAGGCTTACCTTAGAGATACGCATTTATAGAACAGTGATAAGAAAGGTGGAAATACAGAATACATAACAACACAGTGTCCAGCCAGGATCTTTTTCCCAATATGGTTCCTACCCAGGAGAATTGTACTCTGAGGAATACTTTCCTCAAGCTTCCAGTAATCATTCTGAAAATGTGGCTGTATACTCTGAGTTTCCCACTGTTCACAGCTGTTATTCTCTTACTATAAAAGCAATGCAGGATTATTTTGGAGTATAACTTTAAAATAGAAATGAGATAAGGAATACCAAAAAATACAATCATATTGTCACTGGCATGAGTGCTAAAGCTACATATTTTTCAATATGGATAGTACAACATAAGCACAGAAACTTATTGTTGAATGACTACATATGGTTACCATAAGTAGTTAGCAAACAATATTTATCTTCCAAAATATCCAAAGTAATATGTGAGCTCTAAGTTGATGTTTTATACCATCTACTTATTAATTCTACTAATGAAAACCATGAAATTTAGAGTCAAAATCAGATTTTAAAACAAAAATCTACTTATTATTAATGGATAATCCTATATAACTTACTTAAATTCCATGACCTTTAGTTTCTATTTTTATAAAATGGGCATAATAAAGGCATCTGAACCTCATAGGATAGATGCAAAATTTAAATAAGACGACATATAAGAGCCCTGGTGTATGGCCTGGCACATAGTAGGTACTCAATAAATATTCCTTTCTCTCTTTCTTTTTAGGATAGAGCAAATGTATGAGGCTGAACAAAATTTCTAATTGATATGGGTACCAGAATATTACCATGTTTACTTACACTGTTTCCTCCTTTTTCTCCCCTTAATATTTTTACTCCAAAATAAAACAAAAAGGCAGGTTCTAAGAATCTTGACCCTTGTCTACCATCATCCAAAAGACTTTTACAAACCCTGGGAGGCTTGTCCACAATAGCTGAAAATCTTACTCATCAGAAGTTACATGACAATCAGTTCAAGTTAATAGATCCAAACATCTGCTTCACATCCTCTGGAACCAATCACCACTTAGACCAAAGTGTTGTTTTGAATGAAGATACATATATATTTGTAAAAGATTAATTTTGTGGGTGAAGACTTGTAGGTGGATCAAATTACACTGGGATGGTCTATTCTCTTGATTTTATGTTTGACACTTAGTAATTTTCATCCTGTGCAAAACAACCCAGCTGATGGCCACGGTTTGCCAATGTGTTTCCACAGACTGGGAGGTGTGCTGGGGACGAACACCACACAATCACCCATGAAGACAAGAATTAATGATGCCTGTTTGGATCACCAGTGCACCCCTGGTGCTTAACATTTGGTAGATGCTCAATATATATTTGTTGAATGAATGAACGGTTTTGAGCCTACCATAGAAAAAATAAGACAGTGCTATATGTCAAGTATAAAGAAACAGAAGATAAAGGACAAAGCACTTTTTAGTTTGTGGTAAGTTTGTGGTAAGTCAGTAGCTGCAAATATAATATAATCCCCTCACTGGCACTTCTCTGGCTAACCACACTAGATAATAGAAAGCTTTCTGTACTATTTCAAAGGTGAGATGTTAAAAAGCAACATGGAAAATATGAGGAAGACATTTTTTTCAATATTCTTCTCATGGAATGTAATAAAGCAATAACGTAGGATGTAAGAAGAAAAAAATTTCAAGTTGAAAAAATAATACATTATATAAAGGTATTTTGTATATCATCAAAGAGAAACTGAAAGAGCAACCATCTTACCAAAGAAAAAGCCACTTTACGTACTTATTAAGCTTGCCCACAAATTAAAATGACACTACCAAACACTTATTAACAAAGAATGGCTCCTTCTTTTCCATAAAGAAAACAGATTATCTAACACTTAGAGATCTTGCAAGAATTAAATAAAATTATACATGAGATGTCTCCAACATGACGCCCACCATGTGGTAAGCTTTCAAAAGAGATTAGTTATTATTGTTGTAGCAGCATATTATAATCCTGAGTTTCCTAAGGTAACTGGAAATCTAATATTAAGTTTGTATGTAAAACCAATGCATGCCAGTGACATCATCATTTTAAAATTTCATAAAAATGATTACTGAATGTACTCCAAAGTGCTTTTCTTTAAAATCAGCTTTTTTATTTCCTTTTTTCTCTGATCAACTTTTATCATTTTCTCTTGCCTTTACATTTATGCCCTTACATCTCTCCACATAATGAAGCTCTATTCTCAGTTATGATTTTATTAACTGATAAGTCTACATGGAAAGCATACCTATTCCCTTCAAATCCGCCTGTTCTAATTGCCACCAAATTCTAAAAACATAAATACTTTTTGAGAAGTCTTTGTTTTTGGACATCACAGTACTGTTTTATTTAAAAACCTATCTGTGGTATCCCTCGTGAAAACATTTTAAGAACCATTTCTCAGTGTTTTGAAAGCACACATTGACATTAATAAATCTGGTTACCTGAAAAGGTCTAGAGACGCTGAGCAGGCTGGTAATCTGTAAGCCTTAGATTCCAATATGCTGCCCATACTCTGTAATGCACAGCTATCTATATATATAAATATTTTTTCCAAATCAACATGTGATTGTGTAGGAGATGGGTGAGCCTTCAAACTATGCGAAAATAGCTTCGAGATATTCTAATGACATTCTATTGAGTAGCCTGTAGGCATAAAGGAATTTGAGACACAAAAAAAATCATTGTTTCAGTGCATAGTTATTAAAATGTTTTGCTGTGAAGACACAAAGCCTTCTTTCTTTTTGGAGATATTTACTAAGGTCCATAATGTATTATTTCAGTTTTCTCAATAAGGTTACCAGTAAAAATGCAGTAAATTTTTCTTCAAGACTTCAAATTGAATTTATTTTTTAAATAATAATATTTCCTGTCAAAGCTGACAAGGAAAATATGCAAGAAATTCCTTTCCAAAACAACTTTTTTAAGTAAAGAATAGATAATCATTAAGTACATTTAACATTTTCAATGAAAATGTATCTGAGATTTTATAACAGAAGAATAAATATGGATTTTTGCTAAGTCATTAGTTTTTAAATAAATCTTTGGGTTTTCTAGGCTTCTAAGCATGAGCTTAGCAGCCAAACTGCTTGAGCTTCATTCCCAGCTTTCCTACTTAACAGCAGTGAGACCTTAGACAGATTTCTTACTCTCTCACTGCCTTGATTTTCTCATCTGTAAAATAGGGATAATAAGAGTAGCTATCTCATAGGGTTGTGGTTACATGAGTTACATAAGCCTTTGGAACAGTACTTGGTACATAGTAGGCATACAATAAATATTAACTCCTATTATTAGCTATTATTAGCAATAGAATTGCCATACAAGTTTTAAACAATTTGTTCATTATTTTCCATCCACCTTCCTCTACCCATTCCCACATCCTCTTTCAACACTCTAAAGATAATCAATGAATGACCTCTTACTACTCAAATAATTGACTTTTTTTCCCTGAATTTCTGTTTTATAGATATCATTTGTCTCTTCCATCTTCAAGAAAGTCTTTCTCCTGGTCCTCCCTGACACCATCCTGCCCTGGTTCTGCTCCAGCAACTTCCCTGCTTCTCCTCCTCCTTCAAGAGAAAGACCCAGCCAAGCACAGTGGCCCACTCCTGTAATCCCAACAATTTTGGAGGTTGAGTCAGGAGGATCACTTGAGGCCAGAAGTTTGAGACCAGCCTGGGCAACAGAGTGAAACCCCATCTCTACTACTTAAAATTAAAAAATTAGTCAGGCATGATGTGCACATTAGTCTTAGCTATTTGGGAGGTGGAGGTGGAGGAGCTCTTGAGCCCAGAAGTCCAAGGCTGCAGTGAGTTCTGATCATATCACTTCACTCCAGCCTGGGTGAAATTTTGAGATCTTGTCTCTAACAAAAGAAAGAAAAGAAAAGAAAAGAAAAGAAAAGAAAAGAAAAGAAAAGAAAAGAAAAGAAAAGAAAAGAAAAGAAGGGAAGGGAAGGAAGGGAAGGGAAGGGAAAGGGAAAGGGAAAGGGAAAGGGAAAGGGAAAGGGAAAGGGAAAGGGAAGGGAGGAAGGAAGGAAGAAAGAGAGAAATGAAGGAAGGAAGGAAGGAAGACAGAAAGAAGAAGGGAGGGAGGAAGGGTAGAGAGAGAGAGAGAGAAAGAAAGAAAGAAAGAGAGAGAGAGAGAAAGGAAGGCAGGCAGGCAGACAGAAAGAAGAAGGGAGGGAGGGAGGAAGGGGAGAGAGAGAGAGAGAGAGAGAGAGAGAGAAAGAAAGAAAGAAAGAAAGAAAGAAAGAAAGAAAGAAAGAAAGAAAGAAAGAAAGGAAGGAAGGAAGGAAGGAAGGAAGGAAGGAAGGAAGGAAGGAAGGAAGGAAGAAAAGAAAAAGAAAGAAAGAAAAAGAAAGAAAGAAAGAAAGAGAGAAAGAAAGAAGGAAAGGAAAGAGAGAAAGGAAAGAAAGAAAGAAAGAAAAAAGAAAGAGAGAGAGAGAAAGAAAGAAAGGAAGGAAGGAAGGAAGGAAGGAAGAAAAGAAAAGAAAAGAAAAGAAAAGAAGGGAAGGGAAGGAAGGGAAGGGAAGGGAAAGGGAAAGGGAAAGGGAAAGGGAAAGGGAAAGGGAAAGGGAAGGGAGGAAGGAAGGAAGAAAGAGAGAAATGAAGGAAGGAAGGAAGGAAGACAGAAAGAAGAAGGGAGGGAGGAAGGGTAGAGAGAGAGAGAGAGAAAGAAAGAAAGAAAGGAAGGAAGGAAGGAAGACAGAAAGAAGAAGGGAGGGAGGGAAGGAAGGGAGGGAGGGAAAGAAAGATCCCTAAGACTTAGGACTTGGCATCCACCTCTTTCCACTGCCTGAGGTCTCTCCTTCCTGACTCTCTTCTCTCATGTTCTCTGCTCTCATGGTTTCAGTGCTCATGAGAACTGGCTGATTTCAATGTGTAATTCCAGGTCTGCACTCTCTCCTGAGTTCCAGCTTCTCCTTTCTGATGTCTCACTTGCTGGCTCTAATATAAGCAACCATGGTGCAAGTCACTGGGTTTGGGAGTTTGACAAACGTGAGTGTGAGGCTGGGTTCTGCCATTTAAAAGTTTTGTGACCTTGGTCAATTGTCTTGCTTCCTGAAAATCTCCGTTTACTTATATATAATAGATCATTTATAAAACCTACCTGCTAGTCTCCATTAAATAATGTGATCGATACAAAGCATTTGAAATAATGCCTGTTACATAGAAAACCCTCAACACATGTTAGATGATTATTAATATTAACCTCCAACTAAATATGCCCCAAATCTTTTGACATTTCACACACATATATAAAATAACTTTGTCTCTATAATTTCTAGAAATGTTTTACTGCCACCATCATTTTCAAGACACTAGATTTTAGGTTTTTTTTATTATTTTGTCTCACTTGTTTCCATCATCTGAGTGATCCTACATTTCCATTGTAATTTTTAAGTAACAATAATTTTAAGCTGTGTATGTTGCTGCCTAGTTGAAGGGTTACTCTTCAGCCTCCTTCACCAGTAGGTATGGATTGTGGCCAATGAGAAGTAATCAAAAGCAAGTTTCTTTAAAATGATGTGACATGCCCTTCTTTATCTCATCCTCCATCCTGCTGTCTGGAATTTGCATGTGATAGTTGGATCTCTAGCAACTATCTTAGATCCTGATGATAAGGGCTTCACTCTAAAGTAGACAGAATCATGAATAAATTGACAGGAAGAGATCTCAAACAAGATCAAAACTAAATTTCTGAATTTTTTTTTTAATCTGAGAGAAGAAAACATCTATTTTGGGGTTTTCTCTCTTTTGCACAGCCAGATCTAATCCTAAGTAAATTAACAATTCAATTTCTAACTCTTCCCTAACACGTAGCCTTCTTGGTAGCCAGGCCAACTTTCTCACAGTCTCACTACTTGCTTTGGCTCAGTTGCTTCATTTGCCTATCCTTGCTGTCTTCTAACCCTCCAATATCTTAGGGCAAGAGTTCATGTCTACCAGGAGTCATCTCCGATTTTTTAAGTACTCAGCTCTCTCCCTGTCATCTGAATACGTCATAGCACATACATTCTGTCCCACAGCATCAACGACCACAGAGAATAGTCCTGTCTCTTGAATTATTTGCAAAATCATTAATAACTGGGCGTTGCAGGTTGGATTCTCTGGAGACAGATGCAGAGACAAAGTTAATGGTGCCAGATATTTTTGAGAGAGGAACTGGCGGGAAGTAAGAGAAAGAGGCAAGATTGGCAGAGGGAGAAGTTGAGTGGTGATGCAGACCCAACACAACCTGGGCTAATTGGGTAAGGAGCACAGGAGCTCCCTAACTCTTGGTATTAGGAAGTGCTGCCCATAAGTGCTTCCCATATCCAGCCAAAGTGGCCAAGGCTTCACCCACTGCAGGCTTCCCTGAGAAGGTAACCTCAGTGAAGAGCCTCTCTGCAGATAAGTTTAACCCTAAAGGAGGTGACAGTCGGAGGCTACCTGCCAACCACACCTTCCACAACTCAACAGCAAGACATTTCTCAAAAGGGAATCTGGGCACCACATCTCTGTCTCTACTATACTATGTCAGCATTCTATACTTCTCTCCAAAGTACCAATTTTAATAATAAACCTATAGTAAGGATTTGATAAATAGTTACAGAACTCTTCAATTAAACGTATTTCATGCTTAGTATAAGAAATATAACCTATACAAAGTTCAGGAGATAAATTTTCCTGTGCCCAAAAAAAGGTATTAAAAAGTTCCAAGTATCGGGGACTGCAGGCATGCACCACCACACCTGACCAAAAAAAAATTTTAAATTCCTTTGTAAGAACAAATCTTTTCAAAACATTTCCCTTTTGCTTCCTGGAATTGATATGTACTTTGCATAAGATACAAGTTTTTTCTTGTGCAGAACATGCCTTTTTTACTTAACTTCATATATCCCCTACCTGCTAGATGCTGCTAGGGTCTCCAGACACACTCCATCTGAAGTATCAGCAAGGGGGAGGGACATGCCCATTTGACTTGCTTATTATGAGGAACACCGTGCTCCCGGGGAAAATCTTCTAAGGAAGAAAACTGGCTATTCATCTTTAGATCACGAAAGTAAATTCATGAACAAACAAAATTCATGAATTCAAACTCAGAACAGAGATTCTGACTCCGCAAACTCTGTTTAAGCTTCCACTGTTGTTTTCACTCTTTTCTCATAAGCTCTTTCACTCGAACCTCATTTGGGGATCTCTACAGATCTCATAAATAATTTCTCTCTCCCCTTTGTTGAGAGGCCAATAGAAAATGTCATTAGAAAGCAGAAAATTAGCCGGGTATGGTGGCTTACGCCTGTAATCCCAACACTTTGGGAGGCCAAGGTGGGTGGATCAAGTGGTCAGGAGTTCGAGACCAGCCTGGCCAACAGGGTGAAACCCCATCTCTACTAAAAATACAAAAATTAGCCAGGCATGTTGACAGGTGCCTGTAACCCCCAGCTACTCAGGAGGCTGTGGTAGGATAATCACTTGAACCCGTGAGGCAGAGGTTGCAGTGAGCCAAGATTGCACCACTGCACTCTAGCCTGGGCAACAGAGAGAGACCCCATCTCAAAAAAAAAAAAAGAAAAGAAAAGAAAAAGCAGACACTTTTCCTGTTTCATGTATCCTTCTTTTTCACCCCATCACTCTATCCATCCCCAACTATATTCTAGTTACAGCAGGATTTAGAAAGGGATGGGGGAGGGAAAGGAAAACCCAGAATTGAAATGAGGTCCTAACTCTCATCATCAGTAAACAGGACAGCAACAGGGGGAAAAAAGCACCAAAGATAAACAATAGTTATTATTATTTTAAAGATAGTGAACACAAATAAAATGTCAGTCTGAGGATTAGCTGAGACCCACCTTCCTCTCACTTTGTCCTGACTCTTTCTGAGTAGAGGGGGCAAAGTCTGTCTTCCCCATGATGTATCTGAGTTGTGACCAATACGTTTACTTTAGCTTCGAGATAAGCAAGATGAAGTAATCACAAGGTGAGTTCGCTTTGTGCGGCTGCCTGCTGCAAGTCTTCTATATCTCTGTCTGCCCACTGCTTCCCAAAATATATCTCTATGGTAATTTAGCCCCTTTAAGAATCACTCCCATCTGTTCTCTGCTACGAAGATAGCTACTTCAAGAGATGGCTATCTTTGCTGGTTGGCTATGGAGCGTGGTGGTGATGATGGCTGACACACAATCTACAGAAAAGTCACCCAATGTAGTTCATTTGTATTTCATCACTTGAGTGTTTTTGAAATGTTTGTGTTGGGAGGTTGTTTTCTTCATCTCCCTGAGCCAGAAGGCCTTGTCAGAAAGTCAAACTTCAAAAGTGACAAACTGCTCTGATCATATAAGGGTGGTTTAGTTGCTAGGGAAACCACTTTAAAGAGAGAAACAGATCCTATTTGTGGATTTAAAACTGAGAGAAGAAACAGATGCTAAGTTTCTGAGTGAGTCTAATTCACTTTAAGACACGTTTGGGGTCTGTGGGTAGGCACAATGAGAGTTATATTTTTTAAGCCATAGACATAGCAAATTCTCCAAAATTTAGGAAACCTTAGTGTAGCTCAGAAATTAAAGGTACAAAACAAGAATGTCTTTCTTCTTTTTAGCTTTGTAAATTACAAAGAGAGAGTCAGAAACAAGACAAATACATTTTCCCAGGACATTTGTGGGATCCAGGAAAACCACCAGGACTCACCATCAAGCCCCACACGAGTAAAACCTTCTGACAGTGCTGATGGTATGATCTCAGGAAGAAACAGAAATCCCTTATGAATACTCCACAAGTATTTGCAAAGGAGCTGTCCAGAATAAAATACCATTATGGAGACTGAGGCTGCTTTATGCATAAACAGACAAGGAGAAGACCTGAGTTTTCTCTCAAAATACGTCTCATACCTGCCAATTCAGCCTCAACATCTAGAGCTTCTTTTTTTCTAAATCTTACAGCAAGTTTCAGATTCTTCCCTGAAAATGAATTTTGATACCAGGGAAAAGAAAAAGCCTAGGAAATATCAGGAGTGGCTTCTAAAATGAGATAAAAGAAGTCAAAGCTGATAGCCAAATAAATTATTATTGTTGTTGTTGTTAATATTGTCATTATCATTACCATTAACACCATCACAATTCATTATTTCTCTCATCACCAGCATAATCAAAATAATTCTTATCCTCTTAATTGCCATTACCACTTTAAAATAAAAATAGCTACTCTTCTTTGGATATTTATCATGTGCTGCAAATTGTGCTTTACATTCATTATCAGATAATTCCCAGAAGTTGGCAAATTTTTTATGTAAAAGGCCAGAAAGTAAATATTTCAGCAGAGACGGGGTTTCACCATGTTGGCCAGGCTGGTCTCAAACTCCAGACCTTAGGTGATCTGCCTGCCTCGGCGTCCCAAAGCCCTGGAATTACAGGCATGAGCCACCTACCATGCTCAGCCCGAGTTACTGAATCTTAAAGCTGCACATATTATCTTTGTCACAGCTCTTCAGCTCTGCCCTTGAATGACAAAAGCAGAAAGAAATTGTGCAAAGAAATAGGTGTACCTATATTCCAATTCAGCCTTTAGCCTATTGTGTCACAGGGCCCAGTAGCAGAGGGAATAAGCACGCCTGTGCGCATGCGCAGTAGTAATGGGTGCCGGTTGCTTCCTGATTTCCAATAGCGCAATTTGAAAGTGCTTTCTGGACTAGCCATAAATCATTTGGTAAGCACCAAATGCTAAATGACTTAAATTTGAAATTCCACATGTGTTTTAAAAAGTCCCCTGCTTTTAGCAGCTAATGAGCTTTTTGACCTTAGGCAACACTTGTGTTGCCAGACTCCAGATTTCCCATCTGTAAAACACAGCTGCTAGCCTAGATCCGTGTTTCTCCAACCACAAGTCATGACTATTAGTGAGTCCTGTTTGGCATTTCAAAAAATGAATTAGAAAAATGATGAATAGAATAGAACAAAATCAAATTTAATAGAAAAAATATGAATAAGCACTCCTTCAGAGATTCTGTTTCAGATATATATGAACACACACACACACACTGTATTTGTGGTTCACAAATTTGAAAGACGCTGGACCAGATGATCTGAGAGCTCTTTGCAGCTTTAAGATTCAATAACTTGGGCTGGGCGCAGTGGCTCGTGCCTGTAATCCCAGCACTTTGGGACACCAAAGCAGGTAGATCACCTAAGATACAGAGTTTGAGACCAGCCTGGCCAACATGGTGAAACCCCGTTTGCTAAAAATACAAAAATTAGCCAGGCATGGTTGCGCATGCTTGTAATCCCTGCTATTCGGGGGGCTCAGGCAGGAGAATTGCTTGAACCCGGAAGGCAGGGGTTGCAGTGAGCCAAGATCATGTCACTGCACCACTCCAGCCTGGGCTACAAGGGCAAAGACTCTGTCTCAAAAGAAAAAAGAAGATTCAATAACTATAACCCATCCTCCCTGCACTCAAACCACTCAAACCACACACTAAAATGATGGAGTCAATGGGACTATAATTCTTATCAGTCCTCTCAGAAACTCAAAGTCTTGCAATTGATGAGAAAATTTAAAACCATTTTAACTGAAATAAACCATTTTAATATTAAAACCATTTAAATATTATTATATTATGAATTCTATTACAATGCTATTAATATCATCATAATAATACCCTTATACCACCATTTACATATTAATTAACACTAGTGATACTTTTGCTATATTGTAGGTCTAATATATCTATATTTAAATATATTTTATTGGGAAAATATTATCAATACAGAAATATGTTCTGCAAAACTCACCTGACTTTTATGGTACTGCTTGCCTGCCTATGAATAAAACAGTAAGATCAAATAAGATGTTAATAGCCTGTCAAACATGGGACCCTTATGAAATGATTTATATATCTTGTACTAAGATATATAAAAGGGGCAAAACTTTCTAGTTCTTTCATTTGAGGGATACAGTATATGCTATTCCTAGGCCAATAATTATGATTTGCATTGAAATTCCAATTCACAAATATATAGAATGATCCAGCCAGAAGAACTCAGCCCTTTTGGTTCCATTTAAATCTGGAAGCCCTAGAGGAAACACTACCCATTTGCAGAAATTGTAGTGCCAGTGTGTGTGATAAATTGAATGAAACGGACAGGAAAGACACTTCAAGCATTCACTTTCTGATATTGAAACCCATCCTATTTTTAATCCTCTCTCTTGGGTATTTAATTCCAGATCCTAGTCAAGTCATGCTGTAAAAAGTAACCAGGTTGACAAATTATCAATGCATCACTTAGCTGCAATTTCCCTCCTGAAAGCTATCTTCATGAATTGGTATTCAGAAACACACAGAGACAATCTTGTTCAGTAGAGAAATGGCTCTGAAAACCAGAGAATGAATAGTAGAAATTATAAAATTAGTTAAATACAAAAAGGTGAGACAGTAAATAAGAATGTTTAAAAGGGCTGAAAGTTTACACGTTCTCAAACAACAAGTCTGAGTATAATTAAAAGAGCTCTATAGGATTTACAAGGATCACGACAATAGATCCTAGGAGCTGTGGCTGAACTCGGGGAGCTGTTCCCAGACACTGAGGATCAAGTCACTGCTTGCTTTTCACTGCAGTTGGGGGATGGCTAGATTTACTTGGCAGTAATAATGATCATTGTAGGAACTCAGTGATTTTTCTCCCATGTGATCTTGAAAACCTACCTTTCCTTCTATCTTATGGGCAAAGCTAATTCAAATTTCCTGGCTATGTTCCTTAAATATAATTTTTCACTCACCATTTCATCCCATATTCAGTTGCTAAATAATTTCTCTCAGACAATATTAAGTGAAATACCTATATTGGATATGCTGATATTCAATAGGAAAAGATGTTATTCAGTTCAAACTTCATTGGATAAGAATTTAAGAGGCCTCAGCTATCAGATGTCTCCCTTAAAAGAAATATAGATTTCATAGTATTTCGTTTTCCATATTTAATTAAGTGGCTTAGGAAATTTTAAATCAATTTTGTAATTTTATGAATAGAATGTACTCTCAGAAATAAGATCTCAATGTATAACAACACACGGTAGGAAATATGGGTACAATTTCTTTTATGATGGCTCAACTTTCACAACCAAGGGTTTCCTCTACAGAAGTGGTTCTCAATTCTGGGTGATCTCCCCCACCCCCCCACACCTAGGGTACATTTGGCAATGTCTGGAGACATTTTTGGTTGTCACACAAAGTGGGAAAGGTGTGCTCCTGGTGCTCCTGGCCGCTAGTGGGTAGAGGCAAGTGATGTTTCTAAATAGCCTACAATTCACAGCACAGTTCCTGGCAACAAAGATATATTTGCCCCAAGGGTCAACATTATTAAGTTTGAGAAACACTGCTCTACAATATTTCTCCCACAAAAACACAAAAAAATGATTATAACAATTATACATTTTGGTCTATACAGCTGACTTACTCATTAGCGATGTTACTTTGTCCTCTACATTCATCTCAAGTAAATGGGATTCCAATTCATGCTAAGCAAAATTACAAATCACTACATGAGTCCATGGCTTGGAACTATAGGATTGCTTATAAATGTTAAAGTTATACATGTCAAAATCCACTGTACTCTGTGTGTGTGTGTCCCTCTCTCTTTCTCTGTCACACACATAGATACAATACTTAACACAGAAAGTCCTGTACACAGCCAGTGCTCATTAAAATATGAAGGCTGGTTCTTACACCAATATGTGCTGAAATAGAATCAAAATGACTGTATTGAAGTCCATAGGATTAATTTCTGAATGGCCAAAGGAAGTTGTTCTAGACAGAATGTGAAAATATGTTAAAATGGAAAGCCTAGAATGTCTGTCAAACTTGCTAACTAGTTATGGAGGTAGGAGTATCTTCCTGGGAAAAAATAAGTAATTTCTAAGTTTATTAGACTCTAACAGAGTAGATACCTTTCGCCTAATTAATATGCATAACTTTTACATCTCAAGACATCCTGATAAGATAGCTGATGTACTCTATACAGCTGTCTGAACATTACTGTTATAAGAGTCATGGTGGGGACATTATCACCCATGGAAAAGTTGAGAGGAAAGCCTAAATCTCACAGCAACAGATTCCCTCTGATGGTTGAGAGGCAGTTTAAGAACTGCTGCTTATGTTCCTTCTGTTAATATCCAACAACATAAGAAATTTTAAATATAAGAAATTGAACAAAACTGATCAAAAGAAACAAAATCAATCAATAAAAACAGATCAATCTGCAACTCATTTTAATCTCACTAAGAATGGCACTTCCAAATTAGAAACAAGATTATTTAAAAGGATTATTATAAAATCAGGTCAGTACGAAAAGGTGAGACAGTAAATAAGAATGTTTAAAAGGGCTGAAAATTTACACGTTCTCAAACAACAGGTTTGAGTATAATTAAAAGAGCTCTATAAGTGGAGGCCTAGGGTTTAGAGGGATCATGAAAATAGAACCTAGGAGCAGTGGCTGGGGGAGAGGTACTCTCAGAAAAGATTAATGGACAAATTGGCTGTGGTGTATGCTGACGACGAGGACCCTAGTGCTGTGAGGAGGCTCCATTCAGGGACTTAAAACAGAGGAGCTAAGTCAAGTCCAGTTTCATTCAGAGCATTTATTGATGGTCTAATTTTGTTATAGTACCATACTTTTGAAAATATTCAAGATTGGCAGCAGCTCAGGCTGTACTTTAGAAACATTCTGAAGTAAGTTCAATACAAATTTTAGTTTAAAAAATAGACTCAATATTTGGGCTCAACTCAGGCTTAAGCAAATTCTTCAAGTATATTTGGCATTATGGGATTTTGATTTGTTTTATTTTTGAGATGGATTCTGATTCTTGTCTCTGAAAGGCTCAAAGGGTCAGGTATAAGCATTCTGTAAGAGGAATAGTCTCAGAGTTAGAGCTATGTCATATGAGCCATCCATTGGATACAGAACAGTCCTGAAACCCAAGTGTTTCAGCCAACCTGTCACTGCTCAAAACCGAAATGTGTATTCGGCCACATTATGCACTCCTTGAAAAGAAAAAGTACAGCTTTGAATCTGGGAGTAAAATTATCCTGTGGCCTTGGGATATAAAACTAATCTGGTAGCATAAAATATCAGGTGGCCCAATATTCAAACTTAACTAAGGTAATTCCCAATGGAATTGATATCCTGAAAACAGGTATTTTAGTCTTGTTGAAATGTTATTACCGTAAAGGGACTTTTCCTTTTTAGTGATTAATGTTATGTAACCCAGCATGGCTACATATGCAGAGAATGTCTGCAAATTTGTATAGGTCTTCTAAATCCTGAATCAATTTATTAATTTAACTAAAACCCACACCAAAAATAAAACAGGTTTCTTTGAAAAGAAAGAGGCTAATGTACTTTGTTATGGAAAAAAAGTATTTAAAAATCCACCAGAATTTTAAGTCTAAATATTTTATTCACCCCTTTTTTTCAGGTTCCACTAGAAACAGTAAAAATTCTTTGCTATAAGCCTCAAAAAATGTTGAATTTGGGGGGTGAAAGGTGGCCTCCAAGGTTTCTGGAGTATGGGCTTATCAATAAAATAATTTGAGCACATACTACTACTATAGAAATGTCTACTAATTTATTCATTATCATGCACACATACTCCTGGACAAATATGTAACATAAAACATACACCTAAATAGAAATCTAAAAGGCAAAAATAAAAACACAGATTAATAGTTTTTCTCCATGCCCTAATGGATTACCTGGCACAACCACTGACATTTGCTTACCAATTATGATATCACTGTAATAGGTATAATAAGCTAGTCAAGCATAGTAGCTGTTTTTATGACTTAAGCTTTTTGAGCTTCATAGGAACTGATAAACAATGGCCACCAAAGTTGAGAAGCCGGTCTGCTCTAGCATCTGAGAGACAGATGTGCTTTGGAATGTTCTTTGACACCACTGTAATTAAAAGAATGGGCTAGAGAGATGTGGGGATGAGGGACATTTATCTTCTATGGTTAAATAATGACAAAGTCTTTGTGGCTGGCCACGCTCTTTGACCTCTTTCAACTCTGGCATCAAGATTGTCTCACCTACTACAGAACCCCAGGGAAAGCAAAGAAGGATAAAATAAATCAATAATTTCACGAATTACTATATTTTTATCCCTTGCCTTATCCACTAGTGCTCCTGCTTAGGTCAGACTCACTTCTTCCTTCCCTGAATGCCAAGCATCTGACTTTTGACATATTCAGGAAGTTTGATGCCTCAGAGACCTAAGCAGAAGTTTCTCTCTTTTCCTTGGGTTATTCTTCAGAAAAAAACAAATTATTTTACTTCAATTCTGAAACCACCTTGCATAAACTAAATGTGTGAAGTTTGCAAAACACATAAGCATGAGAATATGCAAATTTCCTTTTGGGAACAAGAACTACATTGAAAATGATACCGTGGCCCTTTCTGAAGACTCCAGAAGGAGGCTGCTCAGCTAAGTAAGTTGCGTTAAATCATGAGTAGGTTCAGTCTGCCCAGGTGTTCTCCCTCTGGACACATTCCCCAGGTAGAGCTTTAGGCTCTGCAGAAAGCTTGGTTCCTGCCTGGCAGATGGACCTTCTGGCAAAGAGCAAGAATCTCAAACAGTGGAGGAGACAAAAAAAAAAAAAAAAAAAAAAAAGTATCTTTCCCATAAGCATCTTAAAGTATCTTGTGGTTTTTAAAATTTGTGTTAATCAGTTCAGTAAATGGCAGCATCATCCAAGCCAAATCTCCTTTATTTTATTTAGACGAAGTAATGTTCTCACAAATAGTGCGGGTCCAGAGCCTGAATCCTCTTCCTTCTCACCGCCCTTCACACATCTGAGGGCAGTGGCCCCCAGGGGAAGGAGAAGGTGTGTGCGTGAGGACTCACCAAGCTTTCAAAGGTGTCCTGAATTATCGGAAATTTCCTGGTCCCTCTGTTAAATTCATTCCTCTTTGCCACTATTTTTTATCCTTGATTTCCGTGGTTTTTCTTACATTTCTTTTTTTTTTTTTTTTTTTCTTTTTATCAAATAACATTTCTTTTTCTGGAAACACTTTCCCTCTATGAGACCATCCACTTCAATTAAGTCATTGAATCATCAGAATGGACTCATTAAGAGATAAAGACAAACAATCTGAACCCCAAGGCTATCTGCTATAAATGTGAAACTTTCACCTCTTCAGCAGTTTCCATACCTAAGGCAGATTTTGTAACACCTCCTTGCCCTCTACCCTCACAGTCACAGAAGAGGCACAGCAACAGGATGTCATTTTGGCTTTGATGTCATATTAGAATAGACCTCCAGAAACCATTCCCTGCTTCTATATACTTACCATGTTCATTTACTCATCGTTTGTTCAAAAAATCTTGACTGAGCACTGGCTAGGTGCCAGGTGTTATCCTAGATCCTGGGTATACAACAGTGAGCTAAACACACAAAAGTCCCTGCCCTCATGTAACCTCTATCTTAGAAGCAGGAGATAGATGATAAATAAAAGAAGCTTCACAATGTCTTAGAGTATTGTGGTCGTGCTAAGAAAAAACTAACGGGGAGTAACAGAAGATGGAGGTGAGAGCACAATAGATTTAAATAGGTTGGACAGAGAAAGTTTCCTTGGAGGTGACTTTTGAGAAGAAGATTGAAAGAAGTAAAGAAATAAACTATGCAAATATGTAGATGAAAATACTCTAAGAAGAGAGAACAGCAAAAGTCAAGACCCAAAGGTGGGAGGGTGACGTCCCTGAAGAAGACAGGCAGGTGTGGCTGGAGAAAATGACACTAGAAAGAGCCACAGGGGATGTGGCAAGGTTCTTAAGAAGGGGTCATATTGCTAGGGCCTTGTCAGCCACTGTAATGGACTCTGGCTTTTGTTCTGAGTGTGATGGGAAGCTATTGAAATATTCATAGCAAAGTGGTAACATGATCTCACTCCCCACTAGCAATAAAAACCAAATCTTGGTTTCTTTATGCCATATTCCCCTAAAATGAATGAGGTCTCCTTGCAGAAATGGCTGATTCCAGAGTTGAGTCAAGAAAAGCACAACATAATACTAAAAATTAAACATACACACATAAAGAGGTGGGATAAGAAGAGAAAGAACAACAGTTCAGTTGTGGATACCTTAGGTTGGAGACATCTTTTAGACATTCAAGTGAAGATGCTGAGGATGGAGTTAGATATATCAGCCTAGAATTTAAATATAGAGATGTACATATAAAGATATAAACAGCACGTACAACCTTGAGATTGAATCATGTCACCTAGCCAAAGCGTAAGTGTAGAAGAAGAACCAATGAACACACATGGAGAGGTGGTAAACGTGAGGAGGATGAAGGCCGAAAAATATGGAGTATTCATAGAAAATAACCAATAGTTCAGTTATTCCAGGACATAAGACACATAAATCTGAGCAGTGGAAGTTCAGGCTGTCACAGCAGGTCCAGGAGAGAATACAAGGGGCCTAGAATGCAGCCTAAGAAATTTCTTCTTCAGAATTCAGAAGATGTGAGAGCAGCAGATGTAGACTCAGCAGTCATCAACATAAAGCAAGCTGGAGCTTCACAGCCTGATGAGACTGCTCTGGGAAAAAATAAATAAATGAAGGCCTTGAGATGAGGCTAGAATTCTGGGAACTCTAGAACTATTCATGTAGGAAAACAGGTGTGAATAGATGCTTGTGTGAGTCAGCCATTGGTAGGCAGCTCTTTACACAATGACCTTTTCAAAGGAATGGATCTGTGCTTGGCAAGTTGAAGGCTCTTCTCAGGACACTGCAGCTGGACTTGTAAAACTGTTAAGACTCACTCTGCTGGGCTTCCACCCTTTAATCTCACCGCTCCTTTTGTTTACTTGTATCCTAGCTACAAATGAGAAACCTGATCTGTTCAAATATCCACCACAGAATTTTGACATGACCAGAGATGATGAAGACAATCATGGTATCATGACAAACACAAGCTTTACTGTCTGCCAGATATTTACTAACTACTTTCTCATGGAGTCCTCACAAAAGCTTTTTGAAAGAGGTATGATCATCATCCCTATTTAATAAGTGGGAATTCTGATACTGAAAAATGGTTCCATAACCTCCCCAAGGTCACGCAGCAAGTGATAGCTTTGGCACTCAGACACAGGTCTTTTTGACTCCATAGCACCGTGATCTTAACAATTGTCACACGGTGTTTCTCAGTGCCTCTCAGAGGTGCCACTTGGAACTGCCGCCAGTTAGAAATGGTGGGGCTGGCATCAGGAGAAAGGAGGAGGATGAAGATGTAACTGTCACTTAGCCGGGCCTTGTGCCTCAGTTATCCATTTAAGGAACTCTCAGTTGAAGCCCATAACTTACTAAAGATGAAAAGTCTCTCATGGATGCAATTCCTAGTGAAAAACTATCTGCAGGATGAACACAGCAGATTTCAAATCTGGTCTATCCATGCTTCAAGAAGGGTCTTCAAGAAGCGGAGTTTTGCTATAACATCTGAACACATTTCTGGAGTAATTCCTGGAATCATCTTAAAAAAAAAACCTCCAAGTCTTGACATATATAACTTTTAGACAGAAAGTAAATGAAGTGAAGAAGATTTTGCAGAAATTCACAATGGCAGAATTTTTGAAGCTTTCATCCACCATTCATTTGCTCCCATGACGCTTAGATAAAAATGCTTTTACAATAACAGGGATGTATTGGGAACAGTTAAAGCTGTGCTACCCTGAGGCAACAAGCTAAAAAAAAAATGCAATGAAAATATACTAATCTTCCCTATTTGAGGAATTCAAAAGGAAAAAAAATAATTCCTGAATTTGCAGCAAGTACTTTTCTCTCCTTGTTAACCCAAATTAAAAAGGTTCCCAACTATTGCATATGTACACATAACGACCTGCTTGAGGTATAGAAAAGCAATTAAGTCACTCTGGAATGCATTCATGGTGGATTAAATAAGTGCACTCTCCTTGTCTTATTTCACTTACATCTAGGTAATGTGACCCTGATTGCAAGAGCAATGCCTGGCAAATAAAAGCTGCAGGAACGTTCAGTACCCATTTATTATTCCATCATCATAGGCCTGACACACCCAGCAGTAAATGTGATCATGTTCGGCACCATAAACAAAATTGTTATCTTCAATTACTACTGTGGATAATTCCTACTTTTAGGGACACTATTGGAAAAAATAAGTAATGAACCCTCATGTGTGGAATCCTAAGCTTTAACTTAAGAGTGTACAAATACTGGGATGCAGGGCTAAGAGGGAAAGGAGGGGTGATTGGGGAACAGAAAAGTTTAAGGAATGACAAAGAGGAAAAAGTAGAACTGTGGCTTCTGTATTTCATAGTCACAAAGCATAACTGAGACTACGTGAAGAAATTAGAATTACGTGTTGAAATCTATTTCAAGATCAAAATCATTAAAATCACTATACATTTTTACATTCCCAAGTTTTTTCTACCTAAAATTTTTTAATTAAAAAATATATATCTGAAATTTAGTCTTAAAAAGTTGCAGCTTAAATGCAAAGCAATTTTTCAAATTCGTGATGCTCATTCCTACCCATAATTTAAATTATTTCCCATTATATAAAGTTATAGTAAAATCAACTTTTCCTGAAGCAATTCTAAAGTTGAGCATGCTAATTAGTCCATAGCTAATTTAACATCTGCTGTCTGATACCATTATAAACAGCCATGACATCTAAAACATAACTAGTGCGATATGAAATAAGAAACACAAAGACAGTACACAGCTATCCTTTATGCTAAATGTATAACATGGTGATAATATCAAGGAATTGTACTATTAATGTCATAGAACTCACAGAACATTCAAATCCAAGGTACCAGCTGCACATGGAATCCGGTGCCACATGTCAAAGTAGCAGATGTCAAGAAAGCAGTGGTTGGAACAACAAGGTCAGTGTCAGCCAATAGAACTCATTGACAAACACTCGCCTGTGTCAGCTGCTGATATTGATGAGCTGCAAAGATGACAAAGCACTGTACAAATTATGCCCTCCTTCCTCCCTGCTTCCCCAACAACTCTGGACTGGAAATAGCAATGCATCTGTTATTTCAACCCCATCTGAATATATTAATCTATCTCGACCTTAGCAGTGTTCTAAGAGAAAGTCTTTGCCTGGAAATTGTGGGAAGTTCTGTTTCAAACATTAATAAAAGAGGCTAATCTGACTTGGCTACAAAAACTGTGTCACATTTAATATGTATATTAGTACATATTAATATGTATATATTACATGACTTAGGGCTGACAGAAATGCCTTTAAATCGAAAGCCTTAAGTAAGAAACTCAAACTTAACAATAGCTTCTACATTAAATTAACTGGCACTCTCAAATTAATTCAAGCAACTTTGGTGGATTTGCCAGGAACTGAAGAAAAAAAAATGAAAAATTCTATTTCTGTTCTCACTTATAACCTTATGAGAAAAAGAGATAGACAAATACAAAACATTACACGTGAGTTAACTGCTTTCCTACATATATATATATATATATATATATATATGTATATGTATGTATAATACTATAGTATTGTATACCTGGGGAAAAGTTATTTCCAGTAAAAAAAATCAAGAAAGGATTTACAAGTTAAAAGTATAGCAAGTGCTCTATAATTCAATGTTTTAAATAATAAAATAATTAGCAAATTACATGATAAGGAAATTCACAGAACTATAAATGGCCAAAAAAGGAGAAATATATTCAATCTTACTAGTAATCAGGAAAATGCAAATCAAAATCATAATGAAATATGATTTCCTACCCACCAAATTGGCAATACCAAATGCCGATGATAATGTGATACAACAGGTAATGTCCCATATTGCTAAAGGGAGAATAAATTGGTAAATCTACTTTGGAGAGCAATTTGTCAATATTCCAGAAAAGGTGTATATGGATACACCATCTGATATGGTTTTGCTGTGTCCCCACCTAAATCTCATTTCTGAATTGTATAATCCCCACATGGAGGAGGGACCTGGTGGGAGGTGACTGGATCATGGGAGCAGTTTCAACCATGCTGTTCTCGTGATAGTGAGTTCTCACAAGATCTGATAGTTTTGTAAGTGTTTGGCAGTTCCTCCAAACTGGCCAAACTCCTGCACTTGGCCCAATAAATCATGTACAAGAATATTTCATTGATGCTTTGCATGAGAAGTAGGAAAATAAGAAAAAATCTAAATGCCTATCAACAGGAGAAAAGATAAATATAATATATTCATTCAGTGAAATAGTACAAAGAAATGAATTACCTAAAATTATATGTATTAGCATATCTGTATCTCAGAAACTAATATTATAAAAATAATCAAACTATGGAAGGATAACTACAATGTTATCATATGAGTAATGTTTCAAAAAATGCAGAAGCAGATATATGTAATTTTATAGATGCTAAAATGTATAGTATACTATAAATGTGCATGAGAAATAGAAACAAGAAACCTAGCATAGTAAATGCTAGGCAAAGCTGGGGACAAAGAGATAGGGAGAGTTGCATAAGAAGTATCAATGAATATTAAAAATTCATTCTTTCTCTGGGTCATGTATCTAAAATATTTTTAAATACAAATAAATAAGCTGAAAAATGTGACAGAAGCACAGGTAAAAAAACAAACAGTCGTGTTAAAAGATAAAGAACAATGAAAATGAATAAAATGATGGTTAGTAATCATGGATATCAAAAAATCTGCTGGGGCGAGGTCAGTGCCTTAGAATTTTTTGACAAAAACATGTAGACCCCAACATTGATTGATAGGTTCCACTGCTTTTCCCCTCATTTTCTTGCACTGAAACCCCTAACTAAACACAGTTGCTAGCATCAAATATCCTATGTAATTTGCATAAGCATGGAAGGCTGTCCTCTTCACTGCCATCATGCAGACCTGCAGGTATTTTAGGATTGTGAAGGTAACACCTCCCCCAGGATGGCACGAAGAAGTTCGCAGAGAGACTAGGGAATAAACAAGAGTGCTGCAGTGCGAGGCATCAGTGTCAGAGGGTACTAGGGGCAGATGAAAAGGTGAGAAGGCTGATCTGAAAATAAAACAGCCCTTGGCTTGAGCCTTGAAGGGCACTTAGGCAGAATCATACAATTATGAATCTTAGTGCTGAAATACAGTTCATTAAAAAAAATTCTGTGAGGTCAGGGTGAGGATGGTGAGGGGAAGGGGGCATGAAAGAGGAGAATAAATATTCCTTCAGCCACAGAGATGATGGGTGATGAAGAAATTCTTGCCCAAGGATTTGTCTGGCTCAAGTTAAAAAAAAATAACTCTACTTTAAAAGTTTCCTCTGGTCTTTTGGGCAGTTGGCTTTTATATATATGTGTGTGTGTATATATATATATATACACACACACAGATATATAATATTTATATGTTATCTTTTATAGATCAAATATTAAATATACATTTACATAAATCATATATATAAATTTATGTATTGTACAGAGAAATATTTACATATGTGATAATTTTATATATAAAAATATGTTTTCTCAAACAAAAAATGTATGTCTTTATCACATGGGTATAGTTATATGTAAATGTAAAGCTGTATCACTGTATAATATTGAATATAATAATTTACAATTATTTTTTGAAGCTTAGTCCATTGATATTAAATAGAAAGTGAAATGATTGTAAAAATTAGGCCATGCACATTCAAAAACATTTTTACAGTATAAAATTAGTGAGGTGTGATCAGTTATCAACCTCATTTTCTGTGATGGGGGAGGTTTAGGGGGTCCTAAAATTGGGATGGGGGAAGATGGAGTTTATATGTTTACATAAACATATAATTCTTTTGTTTGAGAAAGTCTAAGACTCCTGGGAATGTCCAGCACAGGGAAGGGGGTTAAACAAGGTGTCTACAGCTCAGAATAATACAATAATGTACATCTGCAGGCTTAGAATCTAGAGGAGGCCCAGATCACGTTTGGAGTTGATGAGGGGGCTGGCGCCAGCCTGCTCTCACCCTGCGGGCCTTGGAAATAGCATCCTGCGTGGTGCAGAGGCAACTTGGCTGCGAAACGGACCCAGCTCAAGACCAGGAGATTCCCAGGCAGAGGAGCCCCATGGGTCGCCAGAGTGGCTGTTTTGACCTGCATGGCTGTTCTGGCCCACGCAGCTGCTTTGCCAGTGCTCTAGCGCAGTGATTCTCCATACAAAATACACTGGTCCGGGTGCCCTCTTAGCTGGCGATTGGAGCCCCCGGAAGGCAGACCGCTCATTCATCTGATTTAAAAGGAGACTGAAATAGGGAGCCAGGCCAGGAGATTCCTGGGCATAAAAACATGCCAGGAATCTCAGCGCCAGTGTTTCAGCCGGCGCAGTGAGTCGCTGCACGGGAAATCGCAGATACTGGCACCTTCTCAACAGGCGACTGGAACACCTGGGAGAGAGTCAACTGTTCAACTAAAAAAAAAAAAAGAAAAAAAAAAAGACTCTGAGTCAGGGAGTCAGGTGATCAGGCTCGGCTGGTCCCCCCCCCCCCCCCCCCAAAAAAAAAAAAAAGTAACTGGAAACGCTCTGGATTGAGAGTTTCACAGCAAGGACAGCTGAACCCAGGATGGTCCAGCTCTGTGGGGGAGGGGTGTCCACCATTACTGAGGTACTCCACCACTACGGAGGCAGTCAGCCATCACTGAGGCAGCCCACCATTGCCAAGGCAACCTGCCACTACAGAGAGAGTCCGTCATTACAGAGGCGGGCCACCATTGCCGAGGCAGTTCTAACTACACCCATATAAACAGGACTGCAGGGAAGATCAAACAGCAGCTGGGCGGAGCCCACAGCATCTCAGCAAAGCCTCTGCAGGCAGTGACTTGGCTGCCTCCTCACTGGGCAGGGCAGCCCTGGAAAAAAAAAAATGAAAAAAGGCAGCAGCACAACGGAAACTCAAAAATAAAGCCCTAACTACCTGGGACAGAGCACCTGGAGAAAAAAAAAAAAGGGAGTTTATGAGTTCTGCTGCAGCAGACCTAAACGTACCTGCCCAGCAACTCTGAATGAACAACAGAGCTCATAGCTCAGCACTTGAGCTCCAATAAAGGACAGACTGTCTCCTCAAGCAGCTCCCTGAGCCCCGTATATCCAAAGAGTCACCTCATAAAGGAGAGAACAGACTGACATTTGGTGGGTATCCTTCTGGGACAAAGATAGCAGAAGAAGAAACTGGTAGCAACCCTTACTGTTCTGCAGCTGCTGCAGGTGATCCCCAGGCAAGCAGGGCCTGAGTGGACCTCAGCAGTCCTACAGCAGAGGGGCTAGACTGTTAGAAGGAAAACTAAGAAACAGAAATAACTTCATCATCAACAAACCGGAAGTTCACTCAGAGACCCAATCTGAAAGTCAGCAACTACAAAAACAACAGGTGGATAAATCCACAAAGATGGGAAGAAACCAGCACAAAAAAGGATGAAAACACCTAAAACCAGAGCACCACTCCTCCTACAAGGGATCACAACTCCTCTCCAGTAAGGGAACAAGGTTGGATGGAGAACAAGTGTGATGAAATGAAAGAATCAGACTTCAGAAGGTGGGTAATAAGAAACTTCTATGAGCTAAAAGAACAGGTTCTAACCCAATGGAAAGAAACTAAGAACCGTGAAAAAAGATTTGACGAAATGCTAACAAGAATGGACAACATAGAGAGGAATATAAGTGAATTGATGGAGCTGAAAAACACAACACGAGAACTTTGTGAAGCATGCACAAGTTTCAACAGGCGAATTGACCAAGCAGAAGAAAGGATATCAGAGGTCGAAGATCAACTCAATGAAATAATATGAGAAGGCAAGAATAGAGAAAAAAGGGTAAAAAGGAATGAACAAAGTGTCCAAGAAATGTGGGACTATGTGAAAAGACCTAATCTACGTTTGATAGGTGTACCTGAATCTGACGGAGAGAATGAATCCAAGCTGGAAAATACTCTTCAGGATATTATCCAGGAAAATTTCCCCAACCTAGCAAGGAAGGCCAATATTCAAGTCCAGGAAATACAGAGAACACCACAAAGATATTCGTCAAGAAGAGCAACCCCAAGGAACATAATCATCAGATTCACCAGGGTTGAAATGAAGGAGAAAATACTAAGGGCAGCCAGAGAGAAAGGTCGGGTTACCCACAAATGGAAGCCCATCAGACTCACAGCAGATCTCTCAGCAGAAACCCTACAAGCCAGAGGAGAGTGGGGGCCAATATTCAACATCCTTAAAGAAAAGAACTTTCAACCCAGAATCTCATACCCAGCCAAACTAAGCTTCATAAGTGAAGCAAAAATAAAATCCTTTGCGAACAAACAAGTACTCAGAGATATCATCACCACCAGGCCTGCTTTACAAGAGCTCCTGAAAGAGGTTCTACACATAAAAAGGAGAAACCAGTACCAGCCACTCCAAAAACATACCAAATGGTAAAGAACATCGACACAATCAAGAATCTATATCAACTAATGGGCAAAACAGCCAGCTAGCATCAAAATGGCAGTATCAAATTCACACATAACCATATTAACCCTAAATGTAAATGGACTAAATGCCCCAATCAAAAGACACAGACTGGCAAATTGGATAAAAAGCCAAAACCCATCAGTGTGCTGTATCCAGGAAACCCATCTCACATGCAAGGACACAGAAAGGCTCAAAATAAAGGGATGGAGAAAGATTTACCAAGCAAATGGAGAGCAAAAAAAAAGCAGGAGTTGCACTTCTCATCTCTGATAAAATAGACTTTAAAGCAACAAAGATCAAAAGAGACAAAGAAGGACATGACATAATGGTCAAAGGATCAATGCAACAAGAAGAGCTAACGATCCTAAGTATATATGCACCCAATACAGGAGCACCCAGATACATTAAGCCAGGCCTTAACGACTTACAAAGACACTTAGACTCCCACACAATAATAGTGAGAGACTTTAACACCCCATTGTCAATATTAGACAGATCAACCAGAAAGAAAATTAACAAGGATATCCAGGACTTGAACTCAGACCTGGAACAAACACACCTAATAGACATTTACAGAACTCTCCACCCTAAATCCACAGAATATACATTCTTCTCAGCACTACATCACACCTACTCTAAAATTGACCACATAATTGGAAGCAAATCACTCCTCAGCAAATGCAAAAGAATGGAAATCATAACAAACAGTCTCTCAGACCACAGTGCAATTGACTTAGAACTCAGAATGCAGAAACTAACCCAAAACCACACAGCTTCATGGAAACTGAACAACTGGCTCTTGAATGTTGACTGGATAAACAATGAAATGAAGGCAGAAATAAAGATGTTCTTCGAAACCAATGAGAACAAAGACACAACATACCAGAATCTCTGGGACACATTTAAAGCAGTCTCCAGAGGAAAATATATAGCAAAAAGTACCCACATGAGAAGAAAGGGGAGATCTAAAATTGACGCCCTAACATCAAAATTGAAAGAGCTAGAGGAGCAAGATCAAAAAAATTCAAAACCTAGCAGAAGACAAGAAATAACTAGATCAGAGCAGAACTGAAGGAGATAGAGACACAAAAAACCCTTCAAAAAATCAATAAATCCTGGAGCCGGTTTTTTGACAAGATCAACAAAATAGACAGACAACTAGCCAGATTAATAAAAAAGAAAAGAGAGAATAACCAAATAGATACAATAAAAAATGATAAAGGGGATATCACCACAGATTCCACAGAAATTCAAACCATCATCAGAGATTATTACAAACAACTCTATGCACATAAACTAGTAAACCTGGAAGAAATGGATAAATTCCTGGACACTTGCCTCCTCCCAAGCCTAAACCAGGAAGAAGTCAAAACCCTGAATAGACCAATAACAAGGTCTGAAGTTGAGGCAGCAATTCACAGCCTACCAACCAAAAAAAGCCCAGGTCCAGATGGGTTCACAGCCGAATTCTACCAGACATACAAAAAGGAGCTGGTACCATTCCTTCTGAAACTATTCCAAATAATCCAAAAAGAGGGAATCCTTCCCAAATCATTTTATGAGACCAACATCATCCTGATACTAAAACCCGGCAGAGACTCAACAAGAAAAGAAAACTTCAGGGCAATATCCATGATGAACATAGATGCAAAAATCTTCAATAAAATACTGGCAAGCCGATTGCAACAGCACATCAAAAAGCTTATCCACCATGATCAAGTAGGATTCATCCCGGGGATGCAAGTCTGGCTCAACATATGCAAGTCTATAAACGTAATTCACCACATAAACAGAACCAAAGACAAAAACCACATGATTATCTCAATTGACGCAGAGAAGGCCTTTGACAAAATTCAACAGCCCTTTATGCTAAAAACCCTCAATAAACTAGGAATTGATGGAACGTATCTGAAAATAATAAAAGCTATTTACGACAAACCAACAGCCAATATCATACTGAACGGGCAAAAACTGGAAGCATTCCCTTTGAAATCTGGCACTAGACAAGGATGCCCTCTCGCACCACTCCCATTCAATATAGTACTGGAAGTTCTAGCCAGAGCAATCAGGCAAGAAAAAGAAATAAAGGGTATTCCAATAGGAAAGGAGGAAGTCAAATTGTCTCTATTTGCAGACGACATGATTGTATATCTAGAAGACCCCATTGTCTCAGCCCCAAATCTCCTGAAACTGATAAGCAACTTTAGCAAAGTCTCAGGATACAAAATCAATGTGCAAAAATCACAGGCATTCCTATACACCAGTAACAGACTTAAAGAGAGCCAAATCAAGAATAAACTGCCATTCACAATTGCTACAAAGAGAATAAAATACCTAGGTATACAACTAACAAGGAACATAAAGGACCTCTTCAAGGAGAACTACAAGCCACTGCTCAATGAAATAAGAGAGGACACAAACAGATGGAAAAACATTCGAGGTTCATGGTTAGGAAGAATCAATATCGTGAAAATGGCCATACTGCCCAAAGTAATTTACAGATTCAACGCTATCCCCATCAAGCAACCAATGACCTTCTTCACAGAACTGGAAAAAACACCTTAAACTTCATATGGAACCAAAAGAGAGCCTGCATAGCCAAGTCAATTCTAAGCAAAAAGAACAAAGCAGGAGGCATCACACTACCGGACTTCAAACAATACTACAAGCCTACAGTAATCAAAACAGCATGGTACTGGTACCAAAACAGAGATATAGACCAATGCAACAGAACAGAGGCCTCGGAGGCAACACAACATATCTACAACCATCCGATCTTTGACAAACCTGACAAAGACAAACAATGGGGAAAGGATCCCCTGTTTAATAAACGATGTTGGGAAAACTGGCTAGCCATCTGCAGAAAGCAGAAACTGGATTCTTTCCTATCACCTTACACGAAAATTAACTCCAGATGGATTAAAGACTTAAACATAAAACCTAACACCATAAAAACCCTAGAAGAAAATCTAGGCAAAACCATTCAGGACATAGGCATAGGCAAGGACTTCATGACCAAAACACCAAAAGCATTGGCAACAAAAGCCAAAATAGACAAATGGGACCTAATCAAACTCCACAGCTTCTGCCCAGCAAAAGAAACAGTCACTAGAGTGGATCGGCAACCAACAGATTGGGAAAAAATTTTTGCAATCTACCCATCTGACAAACGGCTGATATCCAGAATCTACAAAGAACTTAAACAGATTTACAAGAAAAAAACAAACAAGCCCATTCAAAAGTGGGTGAAGGATATAAACAGACACTTTACAAAAGAAGACATATATGAGGCCAACAAACATATGAAAAAATGCTCAACATCACTGGTCATTAGAGAAATGCAAATCAAAACTACATTGAGATACCATCTCACACCAGTTCGAATGGCGATCATTAAAAATCTAGAGACAACTAATGCTGGAGAGGATGTGGAGAAATAGGAACACTTTTACACTGTGGGTGGGAGTGTAAGCTGGTTCAGCCATTGTGGAAGACATTGTGGCGATTCCTTGAGGACCTAGAAATAGAAATTCCATTTGACCCAGCAATCCCATTACTGGGTATATATCCAAAGGATTATAAATCGTTCTACTATAAGGACACATGCACATGAATGTTCATTGTGGCACTGTTTACAATAGCAAAGACCTGGAACCAACCCAAATGCCCATCGATGATAGACTGGACAGGGAAAATGTGGCACATATACACCATGAAATATTATGCAGCCATCAAAAACGATGAGTTCGTGTCCTTTGTAGGGACGTGGATGAACCTGGAAACCATCATTCTCAGCAAACTGACATAAGAGCAGAAAGTCAAACACGGCATGTTCTCACTCAAAGGCGGGTGTTGAACAATGAGAACACATGGACACAGGGAGGGGAGCACTACACACTGGGGTCAGTTGGGGGG
>NW_022436981.1:11588086-11607359 GCF_009761245.1 Sapajus apella | reverse complement strand
AAAAAAAAAAAAAAAAAAAAAAAAAAAGAATCCAGAGGAGGTGAGGGAAACAAAGGCCACCAGGAAAGAGTTTGTCGGGACTCTCGAATGAAGAGAAGAGGAGCCCAGTGGAAAGATTCGGGGGAAGGTGTGTTAGGTTTGGCAAATTAAAGCATGGCAGGCTGCCAGAGCCCAGGTGAAAAAGACCTATTGCTGGGGATTCCAGAAGAACTTCTAAGAACAGGATACCAGGCACTCCATATTCAGTTCCTTTTCATCTTCTGCTATGTTGCAAGTATGCTTTACTCACCCAGCTAGCAACATGGCATAGGAGTCGGCACTCAGTCTAAGCAGATTCACCCATGATGATTGTCTAACTAGAGGCATTTGCATTTTTAAATTTTAGTCATACCTGATAGAAAATATAGTATCTAGTGAAAACTCCATTCCCTGGATCCTGCTTCAGTATATTAGAATGCCTAGTTAAATTTTAATTTCAGAAAAACACCAAATAAATTTTTAGTATAATTATGTTCCTTCAAATATTTAGGATAAATATTTTAGCATAGGCATGTCCCAAATATTTTGTGCAACATACTTAACACTAGAAAATTATTTGTTCTATATCTGAAATTCATATTTAGTCCTTTGGGCTTTCTATATTTCTATTTGCTAAATCTGGCAATGTTTTTTTCTTTTTTGAGACAGGGTCTCTCTCTGTTGCCCAGGCTGGAATGCAGTGGCACAATCATGGCTTACAGGCTCACAGCAGCCGTGGGCTGAAGCAGTCAAGTAGCTGGGACACAACCACGCCCGATTAATTTTTTGCAGAGACGGGGTTTCACTACATTGCCCAGGCTAGTCTCAAACTCCTGACCTCAAGTGATCTTACCTGCCTCACCCTGCCAAGCTGCTGGGATTACAAGCATGAGCCACCGCGCCCGGCTGCTGCCATTACTCTTCCTATGCCTATGTTTCTAAACTCTTAACAAGTGCGAGAGAACTGTTTAAGCTGTTACTGCCTGTGTGATGCATTACAAACATAAAATTTAGGTAGAAATTAGAGAAAATGAACTAATTACAAATCCATTTTCAAACACTGTTAACCTAATCAATGCAGTAAGAAGCAGTAGGTGAACCTCCTGCCTGTCAGGAGAGGTAAATTGGGCCAGTTAAAACATTTCTACCAAAATGACAGTAGGTCTTGTGGGCATACAACCTATTCAGGTCATCATTTCATTTTTCTGTTAAATTGCTGAGTGAAAATGAGAACAACCTGAACCACAGCAAAGTAGTATCTAGATATAGAAACTCAATTTTGACCTGCATGTAAAGCTATTTTCTCATCAATGAAAAATGCTCCATAATCCCCAATAATAGTTTAAATAATTTAACTATATGTCTGGCAAGAAAACACATCTTGAGCCATGTATTTTGAAGATAAGTGCTCTTGACTAAGCTTTATCATCTGTTTCTCAAAGAATCTGCTTGCTTGCAAGCTTTATAAATGGTATGCCAAGACCAATCGATGCTTCAAGCTTATGCAGCTATCAGTCCCAGTACACAATGACACAAGGCCACATGGCATCTGCCTTTTTTATGTTAATAAGATATGGAGTTCACAACTTCTGCAGAAGGTGCAGTTTCAAAAGCCCCTTGCCCTATTTAATTTTTTAAAGAAAAAAAGTGAGTTTGGTATGTTTTTCAAGCAAATTATCTTGAAAAACATATTAGGTGTAATTATTAATAACTAGGTGTAATTATTTTGAATATTAAAGCTTTGAATGTAGTCTGTGTTTCATAGATTTGCCAGTAATGGTCTAAATCAGATGTCTGCAACTAAGATTCACAGACCAATGCTGGCTTGCCACCTTTTTTTTTTTTAATGAAGTTTTATTGGAACACAGCCTCATTCTTCCATTTACATGCTGTCTTTTGTACAAAATCAGGGTTGGGTAGTTGTAGCCAACAAAATATTGACTATCAGACCCTTTACACAAAAGATTTGTCAACTTTGCTTTAAATAGACATTTACCAACAGTCAAGGGGACTGATTACTCTCCTGAGCTGGTTTGCATATTTTTAAGATAGTATGGCAGCCTTGATTGTTTAGGTTTTGTATATCAGAGAGATATAAAGTCTAAAACACTGCAAAAATATAAAAACATCTGGCAAAGCAACAGGCAAAGTAAATTTGATGAAAGAGGCTCTCTCAGTATTTATTCTAACACAAGACGTCCTCAGTAGATCATTCATCCCAGTCCTTTGCTCCTGGACTGGAGAAAGGAAGTAGTTATCCAGTTGCTGTAAGAATCAGCAAATGGATTTAATGATCCAAATCCATTTTGATTTCCTTCTCTTTTTTTTTTTCTTTTTAAAATCTAGCCTCTGGCAAATCTTACCCTCACCCCTAGAAAACATTTACTTAAATCAAGCCTAGAAAAAATACCAACCAGTCCCCATGATCAGCTGATGTACTTTCACTGTGGGAATACAAGAAATGAGTATTTTTCATACAAGGCTGTTTGGATAAAATGTATTCAGGCTTCGATTTTGGTGATGCCTCCAAAACACTATGCAAAATTTATTCTTTAAAGCCTGGAAAAAGCCACCCAGAGCAATCGATTAGGCTGCTCTCCCTTTCCAACAGGAAATCCTGCAAACGGTGGCTACAGACATGCCTCATTTTAGAAAACGTTAGCATTATGTTACATTTCCATTAATTAAACCCCACTTGTAATGCCCTACATGCACTTTCCTTCAGAAACAGGTCCAGTAGTCTTTCCGAAGTACACGTCCAGACTCTTCTGCAATACATTTGTGGAAGGGGGAGCAGTGAAGATACCAAATGCGACTCTGTGTAGACACAGCCCAGAGATATCAGTCTGGTTTGAATCATGTTGCCAATGTTTGCACAGTCAGTATGACTTTGAGTTAGATGTATGCTTCTTTGGGGTGGCTTTGGGAAAGCTAATAGAGATTATGATAAAGGCCTTAGGTTTCCTCATTCTGACCCACTCCTTGGTACATCTACTGATTTCAGGCTCATGGGGAAGGAGAGGACTGGAAGTTGCAGAGATATGCAATTGTTTCCCCAGAAATATTATTTGATCATTTCAGAGAAACGTATCATCCTGATGCTTACCAGAGCGATAGGTTTTAGTAGGCTAAAAGCCAATGAAATAATTCACCCTAATATTGAACAACAGTGTCAATCCAATTGAACTCCTGCGTGCTTTTTGTACCATATGTCAAACATAAAATATTAAAATGATTGTGTAATGATGAAATATACATATTCAATGCCCTCTATTAAGTGTAGCAAAACTTGAGTCACAACTGGAAGTCTTAGGTTGGTTTAGAACTGACCTCTAAGGGTGTCACCTGGAAGACCAGAGATGTTTCTTGGAGGTAGGAACTTTGGTGGCTGGGAACTTAGTCACCAGGAAAACTGCCTTGGTGACCCAAGAGACCAAGAGATCATATGGAATAAAAGAGGAAACTGCTCTTTGTGAGTTATCTCTGAGCTGGTATCTGAACTTGCATCCTGAATATAGACCCATAGAAGTGGTAGTTAGAAAAATAACACTTTGACTTTTTTAAACATTTACAGTCTGGAAGCACGTATGACAGAATCTCTAAATAATACCGTTACTAACAATAAGCACTAGTATCTATTGAATAAATGGTAGGTGCTAGACAACATTGGTAGGGATTTTCAGTATTTAACAGACTCATATTAGTAACCCTATTTACAACTACTGCATAATTAAACGTTGTCTTGAAGAATTTGATCAAATTGGTAAAAGTTCTGGTGGGGTTATTAAAATTCAACTAACCAATCACAAATCTAGACACAGTAGAGAAAACCAAGGACAAATAAACATAAGTCACCTTGAATAAAAATTCAGTAAGAAGCACATAGAGATTTCCCTGATTATTATTGAGGGTTTTAGAATTATTATTATTTTTTTTTTTTGAGACAGAGTTTTGTTCTTGTTGCCCAAGCACAATTTCAGCTCACCATAACCTCCACCTCCCAGGTTCAAGTGATTCTTCTGCCTCAGACTCCCAAGTAGCTGGAATTACAGGCATGTGCCACCACACCCGGCTAATTTTGTATTTTTAGCAGAGACAGGTTTTCTCCATGTTGGCCAGGCTGGTCTCGAACTCCCGAACTCAGATGACCGGCCCACCACAACCTCCCAAAGTGCTGGGATTACAGGCCTGAGCCACTGCACCAGGCCAGAAATTTTTTTTCTCAAACAAATGTAGCAACTGTTCTTTTGCAAATGAAGAAGTTAGAAAATTTGGAATTTATTAGCCAGTTTAAGAATTTCTGTCCCTATCACTTCCAGGCTGTTTTCAGTGTGCCAGATGTTTCACATCTAGTGTTTCTAATCCCTCACATGCAGATTTTCCCCCATTTTAAAGACAGCAAAACTGAATATTTGCCCAAGTTAGTATAACTAACAGGTGACACAGTTGGGCTTTGAACTCAGGACTGGTGTCCCATGGTTGGCATCATTTTTTGATGCCACTCAGCTTCATCAGCTGTGTGAATACTTTATAGCATACAGCAGTTTCCAGTGTAAACACTGGCACGAGAAGACACTCCCATTAATTTGAATAAATTAAGCCAAACCCCAGCTATTTTCCCATATTTATTGACCTCCTTACCACAAAATATCAAGATGATTGATCTTTCAGGAAGACAAGGGAACTAAGATACTTGCACTGTAATTCAAAGGTATTTGTTTTTTAAAAGGAGAATATGAGAGCCATCAGAAAAAAAGATCATCACATTGATTTAATTTTTCCTTAAGAAAAGAAAAGCAATCCCATGCTCACTCACCTCCCACACCAAGTCTGGAGGCTTGTAGTGATTAGCAACTGAATTCCCCGATTCCAATTCAATTCACACATCTGCAAGGTGTAGGCAGGTTCCAGGGCTGAACACTCAGAACTGCTATAAAAGCAATTACATATTTCTACCTATCACAGGCACATACTGGAAGCCATTTATCAATACTGCTTCAAAAAAAAAACACATCAATGTCAAACTAAAAAGATAACAAACGTGGTAGATATTTAGCTTTTAAAACTGTTGAAAAGTGTTACCCAACAAAATATGGCTCAAAAGCAAAACAAATAGCTGTAAGATAAATCGATCTCAAAAAAGTAAAACTTACATTGGTTTAGTACAGATTAAAAATGTGAATTCATGAATACTAGCCCATTCATTTCTGCTTGGAAGAATTTTTTATTATAAATTCTGGACTTAATATGTGATCTGATAAGCCTTGAAAATAATTAAATATAAATAAGTGAACTGAATGTGGATATACCTTCATTTCCTTGTGTCTTTGAAAGAGGAATTTAAATTTCACAGTCTCTTGAAAATTTAAGATTTAAGTTATATTAAGAATTGCAAAGATCGATGGTAATTTGAGATTTGTGACCTGTCCTCTAAGCTAGTAGTTCTCAAAGTCTCTTTCTGGATCAGCAGTGTGGTATCACCTGAGAATGTTAGAAATGCAAATTGCAGGCCTTACCCTAGACTTGTTAAATCAGAAACTCTGGAAATGGGGCTCAGGAGACTACATTTTAACAAGATTTTAGAAAATTCTAAAATCTGACAACCACTGTTCTAAGATCCATAAACTCAGGTAATCTGGTTTACAAAAACTGATTAAAAACGTGTGTTTAGAACTAACTAAGAAAAGTAAATTACAGCAGTTCTCTACTTGCAGAAACTAAGTTTATTTGCAAAATATTTTGTTGTTGTTTTCCATAATATACTAAATGAATGCACTAAAATTCTCAGTCTAATTCACAAAGCCAATCCGACTTGTAAACTTAGTGCTATCATGCTAAAAATACTATTTAATAGGTATCCTAATGGAATGTCCTTTCAGAAAAGTTAAGTATGAACACCTGAAAGTTGATACAAGGAGGTAGTTGAGGTTAGGAAGGATCAGCTTGCAACTGCAAAAAGGAACTCCAAGTTCCACCCCCCAGCTCTCCTACTCCCACTTTCAGGCCAACTCCACTGATACAGAAGGACAGTTTGAAAGTCAGGCAATATTTCAAGGGAAGAGTTGCAGGGAATGGTTCCCATCAGACAGAAGAGGGTGAGTGAGGACTGCTGCCTTTGGACCTCTGATAATGTACGGCAATGTTGAGGGAAGGTGGGTGGCAAAAGTCTCCAGGGATTTCAAAGCTACTGCTTCCCACAAGAAGCTGACAAAGTCAACAACGGTCCCTGAGGCAGAAGAAGAAAAAAGGAATGCTTGAAAAGTATCTCTTTGCATCTATAGACCATTTTTTCCTCAGGCATTTGTAAGCAGGAAAGAATGAAATTTGAAGAGCTTTAGTTCATCAGTCATTTAATACACAAAATATTCACAGAGGGAAGGACAGCAAGATTATTTTGGAGGAAAGACTCAGGCAAGACTTGATGTTTCTACTCTGCTTAATGATATCACAGTGACAACTCAATGTCAATCACACACAGTATGCTTCAAGCAGCAGAATCTTGGGAAACTCCAGAATACTATTACTAACATTAATGAGCACCAGCATAAACAGTGCCTCATTTCACTCAGAGTACGGCGGACTCTACAGGAGCCAGAACTATAATAATGTCATTCAGAAACAGAGAAGACAGATGCCCAAATCATGGGATTTCCAAGGTCAGTGGGAGGATTCCTTTATCACCAAATTGTTATAGGACCAACAGGATTTATGCCCACTGCCCAGTGACAGACCCATTACACTGAGACAGCAGAAAGGCAGCAGAGAAAGAGTTATTAATGATTGCAAAGCACCAAGCGAGGAGATGGGAGATCCTCAAATCTATCTCCTCTGGGGATAGAGAAGTTCTAGAGTGGGTTTCTTAAAGGTTTCTTGAGCATGAGAAGCTGGAAAATTGGGGTCATTGATTGGTCAGGGAAAGGGGGATGAAATCATCACAATGTGAAAGCTGCATTTTTTGGTGAGTCAGTGCCTCATGGGGTCCTTCAGACCAGCTGAGTCAGCAGGGTCTTTTAGATCAGCTGGTATCAGTGGGGGTCACTGGGATCAGCTGGCATTAGTAGTTTGATCAATATGCCAGACCTTTTCACCACTATAGCCTATTGCTCTGGTAAGCATCAGGATGATATATTTCTCTGAAATGATCAAAGGGAAACCAATGTTTTATAATGCTCAGGTTGTTATCCGTGGAACAGTTAAGGGGAACTGTAATTCTGTAACAAGGTGTACATGTTTGTAGGGCAATAGGCACCAAAGAACTATGAAGAAGCAGGTCAGAGAGCAAGCTGACTTCATGACTAATGTCGCATGTGCAGTAAGCTTGGTTTATTTTCATCTCTCCCTCTAACTTTTTTCCTGATAAATTTTATGAAGTTTATATGGGCAGTTTCAAAATTAGAAGGCATGGCTCATGAAGTAAGATTTGTTTTAAATAAACATATATTCATATGAATACTGCCTACAAAGATGTTACCAGGGACAGTCTATGTTTACTTAATGTTTCTATTGCTCAGATTATTTTTGAAACTTCTCTCTTTGAACTAACTTTAAAATTCATTTATATTTTTGAGAAAATTGGTTCTGCTGCCTTAAATTTATACCTTTAAAAAAAATTCCTAAACAGGTTAACTCGCTACTACTTTTAGCTCTTTCCAAAAATAAATTGCACTATTGAAAGACAATGATTTGGAGGATCCAAGATGGCCAAATAGGAACCGCTCTGAGTACAGTTCCCTGTGAGAACAGCACAAATGGTGAGTGCTCATCACATTTCCAAACAAGTTTTCACTGCCCACAGACCAGGAGATTCCAGGGCCAAAAAGCACCACGGGTTTTCAGCACAGTGGTTTCAGCCACTGCTGGGTTGGAGCATGGAAACTCACACAAGTCTGGGTGGCTGTTTCGATGGGCACCTGGAACACCTGGGAGATGGAGCTGCCCATTCAACTGAAAGGGAGGGGGCTGAGACAGGAAGCCAGGCGATCTGGCTTGGCAGGTACGACCCCCACAAAACAAGCAATCTGAAATGCTCTGGATTGAGGGTTGTGCAGCTGGACTCAGGACGGTCAGGCTCAATGGGGGTAAGGGCATCCCCCACTACCGAGGCAGTCCACCACTCTCTAGGCAGTTCACACAGCAGCTAGGCAGAGCCTGCAACAGCTCTACAACACCTCTGCTGGCAGACTGTGACTAGACTACTCCGTGCAGGGCAGGGTATCTATGAAAAAAGGTAGCAGCACAACAGGAACTTATAAATAAAGCCAACCTTCCTAAGACAGAGCACCTGGGAAAAGAGGAGTTTATGAGTTCAGCTGCAGCAGACTTAAAGGTACCTGCGAAGCAGCTCTGCACAGAACAATGGAGCTCCCAGGGCAGCACTTGAGCTCCTATAAGGGACAGACTGTCTCCTTAAGCAACTCCCTGAACCCCGTATACCCAAAGAGACACCTCATAAAGGAGAGCTCAGGCCAACATCTGGTGGGTACCCTTCTGGGAGGATGACAGCAGAGGAAGAAACCAGCAGCAGCCCTTGCTGTTCTGCAGCCCCCACGGGTGATCCCCAGGTGAGTGGGGTCTCCAGCAGTCCTGCAGCAGAGGGGCCTGACTGTTAGAAGGAAAACTAAGAAGCAGAAAGAAATAGCGTCAACATCAACAAAAAAGACATCCACTCAGAGACCCCATCTGAAAGTCACCAACTACAAAGACCACAGGTAGATAAAGCCACTAAGATGAGAAGAAAGCAGCACAAAAAGATGAAAACACCAAAAACCAGAATGCCTCTCCTCCTCCAAGGGATCACAACCCCACACGAGCTAGGGATCAAAGATGGATGGAGAATGAATCTGATGAACTGACAGAAACAGAAACACCCTTCAGAAGGTGGGTAATAACAAACTTCTCAGAGCTAAAAGAACACACGCAAACACAATGCAAAGAAACTAAGAACTTAGAAAAAAGGTTAGGTGAGATGCTAACTAGAATAAACAGCTTAGAGAAGAATATACATGACTTGATGGAGCTAAAAAAAACACAGCACAAGAACTTTGCAAAGCATACACAAGTTTCAATAGCCGAATGGACCAAGCAGAAGAAAGGATATCAGAGATTGAAGATCGACTCAATAAAATAAAATGAGAAGGCAAGGTTAGAGAAAAAATAGTGAAAAGAAATGAACAAAGCCTCCAAGAAATATGGGATTATGTGAAAAGACCAAATCTACGTTTGATAGGTGTACCTGAATGTGACAGAGAGAATAAATTGAAGCTGGAAAACACCCTTTAGGATATTATCCAGGAAAGCTTCCCCAATCTAGCAAGAAAGGAAAACATTCAAGTCCAAGAAATACAGAGAACACCACAAAGATATTCCTCAAGAAGAGCAACCTCAAGGCACATAATCGTCAGATTCACCAGGGTTGAAATGAAGGGAAAAATGCTAAGGGCAGCCAGAGAGAAAGGACAGGTCACCCACAAAGGGAAGCACATCAGACTCACAGCGGATCTCTCGGCAGAAACCCTACAATCCAGAAGAGAATGGAGGCCAATATTGAACATCCTTAAAGAAAAGAACTTTCAACCTAGAATTTCATATCCAGCCAAACTATGCATCATAAATGAAGGAGAAATAAAATCAATTATGAACAAGCAATCGCTGAGAGATTTTGTCACCAGAAGACCTGCTTTACAAGAGATCCTGAAAGAAGCAGTAAACATAGAAAGGAACAACCAGTCCCAGCCACGCCAAAAATGTACCAAATAGTAAAGAGCATTGACACAATGAAAAAACTGTATAACTAATTTGCAAAACAACCAGCTAGCATCAAAACTGCAGGATCAAATTCACATGTAACAATATTAACCTTAAATGTAAATGGGCTAAATGCCCTAATCAAAAGACACAGATAGGCAAATTGGATAAAACTCAAAAACCATTGATATGCTGTATTCAGAAAACCCATCTCATGTGCAAGAACACACATAGGCTAAAAATAAAGGGATGCAGGAAGATTTATCAAGCAAATGGAGAGAAAAAAAAAAAAGGCAGGAGTTGCAATCCTAGTCTCTGATAAAATGGACTTTAAACCAACAAAGATCAAAAGAGACAAAGAAGGGCATTACATAATGGTAAAAGGACCAATGCATCAAGAAGAACTAACGATACTAAATATATACGCACCTAATACAGGAGCACTCAGCTGCAAGTTCTTAATGACCTACAAAGAGATGCAAACTCCCACACAATAATAGAGGGAGACTTTAACACTCCACTGTCAGTATTAGATCAACAAGACAGAAAATTACCAAGGATATCCAGGACTTGAGCTCAGATCTGGACTAAGCAGACCTAATAGGCATCTACAGAAATCTCCAACCCAAATCCACAGAATATATATTCTTTTCAGCACTGCATGGCACCTACTCTAAAATTGACCACATAATTGGAAGTAAATCACTCCTCAGTAAATGCAAAAGAATGGAAATCATAAGAAACAGTCTCTCTGACCACAGTGCAATCAAATTAGAACTCAGAATTCAGACACTAACTCAGAACTACACAAATTCATGGAAACTGAAGTGGCTCCAGAATGTCAACTGGATAAACAATGAAATGAAAGCAGAAATAAAGATATTCTTTGAAATCAATGAAAACAAAGACACAATGTACCAGAATCTTTGGGACACATTTAAAGCAGTGTCTAGAGGAAAATTTGTAGCAATAAATGCCCACATGGGAAGCAAGGAAAGATCTAAAATCGGCACCCTATCATCAAAATTGAAAGAGCTAGAGGAGGAAGATTAAAAAAAACTCAAAAGCTAGCAGAAGACAAGAAATAACTAAGATCATAGCAGAACTGAACGAGATAGAAACACAAAAAATCCTTCAAAAAATCAATAAATCCAGGAGCTGGTTTTTTGAAAAGATCAACAAAATAGACCACTAGCCAGATTAACAAAAAGAAAAGGGAGAAGAATAAAATAGATGCAATAAAAAAATGATAAACGGGATATCACCACTGACTCCACAGAAATGCAAACTACAATCAGATATTACTATAAACAACTCTATGTACATAAACATGGAAGAAATGGATAAATTCCTGGACACTTGCACCCTCCCAAGCCTAAACCAGGAAGAAGTTGAAACCTTGAACGGACCAATAACAAGGGCTGAAGTTGAGGCAGCAATGAATAGCCTACCAACCAAAAAAAGTTCAGGTCCAGACAGGTTCACAGCTGAATTCTACCAGATGTACAAAGAGGAGCTGGTACCATTCCTTCTGAAACTATTCCAAACAATACAAAAAGAGGTAATCCTTCCCAAATCAATTTATGAGACCAACATCATCCTGATACCAAAACCCGGCAGAGACTCAACAAGAAAAGAAAACTTCAGGCTAATCTCCCTGTTGAACGTAGAAGTGAAAATCTTCAATAAAATACTGGCAAACCGATTGCAACAGCACATCAAAAAGCTTATCGATCACGATCAAGTAGGCTTCATCCCAGGTATGCAAGGCTGGTTCAACATATGCAAGTCTATAAATATAATCCATCACATTAACAGAACCAAACAAAAAAACCACATGATTATCTCAATAGATGCAGAGAAGGCCTTCGACAATATTCAACAGCCCTTCATGCTAAAAACTCTCAATAAACTAGATTTCAAAGGAACATATCTCAAAATAATAAAAGCTATTTATGACAAATCTATAGCCAATATCATACTGAATGGGCAAAAACTCGAAGCATTCCCTTTGAAATCTGGCACTAGACAAGGATGCCCTCTTTCACCACTCCTATTCAATATAGTATTGGAAGTTCTAGCCAGAGGAATTAGGCAAGAAAAAAAATAAAGGGTATTCCGTTAGTAAAAGAGGAAGTCAAATTGTCTCTATTTACAGATGACCTGATTGTATATTTAGAAGACCCTATCATCTCAGCCCAAAACCTCCTTAAACTGGTAAGCAACTTCAACAAAGTCTCAGGATACAAAATCAATGTGCAGAAATAACAAGCATTTCTATACACCAATAACAGACTAACAGAGAGCCAAATCATGAGCAAACTCCCATTAACAATTGCTACAAAGAAAATAAAATACCTAGGAATACAACTAACAAAGGATGTAAAGGACCTCTTCAAGGAGAACTACAAACCACTGCTCAACGAAATAAGAGAAGACAAAAACAGATGGAGAAACATTCCATGCTCATGGTTAGGAAGAATCAATATCGTGAAAATGGCCATACTGCCCAAAGTAATTTATAGATTCAATGCTATCCCCATCAAGCTACCAATGACCTTCTTCACAGAACTGGAAAAAACCACCTTAAACTTCATATGGAACCAAAAGAAAGTCCACATAGCCAAGACAATCCTAAGCAAAAAGAACAAAGACAGAGGTATCATGCTACCTAATTTCAAACTATACTACAAAGTACAGTAATCAAAACAGCATGGTACTGGCACCAAAACACAGATATAGACCGATGGAACAGAACAGAGGCCTATGAGGCAACGCCACACATCTGCAACCATCTGATCTTTGACAAACCTCACAAAAACAAGCAATGGGGAAAGGATTTCCTGTTTAATAAATGATGTTGAGAAAACTGGCTAGCAATGTGCAGAAAGCAGAAACTGGACCCCTTCCTGACACCTTACACTAAAATTAACTCCAGATGGATTAAAGACTTAAACATAAGAGCGAATACCATAAAAACCCTAGAAGAAAACCTAGGCAAAATCATTCAGAACATAGGCATAGGCAAGGACTTCATTATTAAAACACCAAAAGCATTGGCAACGAAAGCCAAAATAGACAAATGGGACCTAATTAAATTCCAGAGCTTCTGTACAGCAGAAGAAGCAATCATTAGAGTGAACCAGCAACCAACAGAATGGGAGAAAATTTTTGCAATCTACCCATCTGACAAAGGGCTAATATCCAGAATCTACAAAGAAATAAAACAGATTTACAGGAAAAAAGCAAACAAACCCATCTAAAAGTGGGTGAAGGATATAAAAAGACACTTTACAAAAGAAGACATATGTGAGGCCAACAAACATATGAAAAAATGCTCATCATCACTGATTATTAGAGAAACATAAATCAAAACCACATTAAGATACCACCTCATGCCAGTTAAAATGGCAATCATTAAAAAATCTGGAGACAACAGATGCTGGAGAGGATGTGGAGAAATAGGAACTAGTTTACTATGTTGATGGGAGTATAAACTAGTTCAACCATTGTAGAAGACAGTGGGGCGCTTCCTCAAGGACCTAGAAATAGAAATTCCATTTGACCCAGCAATCCCATTACTTCGTGTACATCCAAAAGATTATAAATCATTGTATTATAAAGACACATGCACACATATGTTCATTTTGGCACTGTTTACAATAGCAAAGACCTGGAACCAACCCAAATGCCCATCGACGATAGACTGGACAAGGAAAATGTGGCACATATACACCATTGAATACTATGCAGCCATAAAAAATGATGAGTTTGTGTCCTTTGTAGGGACATGGATGAATCTGAAAACCATCAAACTGACACAAGAACAGAAAATTAAACACAGCATATTCTCACTCATAGAAGGGTGTTGAACAATGAGAACACAGGGACACAGGGAGGGGAGCATCACATACTGGGGTCTGTTGGGGGGGCCAAGGGAGGGATAGCAGGGGGGTGGAGAGGTCGGGGAGGGATAACATGGGGAGAAATGCCAGATGTAGGTGACGGGGGAATGGAGGCAGCAAACCACATTGCCATGTGTGTACCTATGCAACAATCCTGCATGATCTGCACATGTACCCCAGAACCTAAAGTACAGTTTAAAAAAAAAAAAAAAAAACCATTGCCAAATCCAAAAAAAAAAGAAAGACAATGATTTATCATATGTCTCAAAAGAGACTCTAAAGATTAGGATTCTGGCTATTAAGAAACAGAGAAAGAATTCTTTTCTAGGAAGTTTTTGAAATTAGCAATATTATGCAATATGACTATAGCCTATGAAGATGACACCTTTGATAGAAACAGCATTCATGACTATTCAAGTTTGTCATATTCATTAAAACATATACCATTGTTATAGCAAAGCAGATGCATGCAAAGCATCCTGATAATAGAAGACTATATAGTACCTGATACTTTATTATTATTGATTTATTATTTTATGTAAACCATTTCTCTCCTCCTGAAGATCTTTTTAAAAATGCAAATACTTAGATAAGAATCAATACATTAAGTCACCTACATTTTATAGAAGTGGTTCTCCACTCTATCCAAAGTGTTCATCTTAATTCTATCTAAGGGGTCTATGAATAACATTCAATGGGTCCATGATGGAAAATATATTATGTTTTGTTTTTATTAATCTCTAACTTTCCTTCAATTATGAATATAATCAATCAACTGCTATAGAATTAGCGCTATCTGTGACACTGATACCTATAAAAATCACAGATATTCTACATCTTGTATATATAGCAAAATATCACTTGTTTTCATCACTACGTTGAAATTACAATAGTTCTTAGAACTATTTCTGAATCTTATACTAAACACATTTTAAAAATATGCTAAGAAGAAGACTATAGGTCCATCAAACTGCCAAAAGAGTGCATGACTCAAGAAAGATAAAGAATCCTTGCCTTATATAATAAGTCAGCTTTTTATTTTTCTGTTTGACCAGGACAACAAAAAAATTTCCCAGGATACCATTATACCTGTGAAAAAGTTTCCACAAGGTTGGAAGGCAAATTTTGCATGTAATAAATTTGACATGCCTTGCCTTTTTCAGAAACAAAAGCAGAGACATGGTTCTGGAGGCACATTACATTAGCTATCAACTTGGAAATCACTGACTGGATATACTAGTATGTGTCTGTGGGTAAAATGTAAGCAGAGAATCCATGCTTAAAGCACTGGATTCTTACCAACCCATTATCTGGGATATTAATCATGGGGGCAGATGGGGAAATGAAAATACAAAAAATCTGACATCATATCAAACTGCTAGACCATCATGATTCTAAGGCTCTTTGAAAATTGAAGGAGAATGACAAAATGATAAGTGAGACAGAGACTGACTTACGGGATAAGTTGGACAGCTGTCACAGTGAACAGTAAAGCAGTCGTGCATGGGTATCAGGAATGGCCCATCATTTAACACTTAACACGACAGAGAGCAAACAATTATTTGGTGTGCTTTATCCCTAAAAGTAACAGAGAAGGGAGAAAATGGAAGAAAGTGAGAAACTGTATAGCAGACACACTGTGACAAAAATTTTAAAATCCTTAGCAAAAAAGATTGTTCAGTGAGCCAAAAAAGAATCACTTTCGAAGTTAACTATTCCACATTTTTCCAGGTTTCACTATAACTTTCCAAAGAATTATGTTGACAAAACTTTACAGTACCAAAGAGAAATAGGAAATAGTTTAAGCTTGTCTTATTCAGTCTATTACGCTCAAATTAAAACTACAGCTGATTTTTTTTTAAAGAAAAATTTTTTTCTTAAATTTTAGAGTAAAGTTGGCCCTTTATATAGATGAGTTCTGCTTCCCTGGATTCCACAAACTACAGATCAAAAAATTCACAAAAAAGGTGTTTATATTGCCCTTTTTCTTGTTATTACTTCCTAAACAATACAGTATAATGACTCTTTACATAACACTTACATTTTATTAGGTATTATAAGTAATCTAGAGATGATTTCATGTACATGGGAGGATGTGCGTAGGTTATATACAAATACTACACCATTTTATATCAGGGACTTGAACATTCTCAGACTTTGGTATCTGCAGGAGGTACTGAAACCAATCCCCTTTGAATGTTGAAGAAAGAATGTACTTTAATTTTGAAATAAGAAGCATAATTTTCATCAAACAAGTATAAAGGTCTTGAGCGGAACATGTATTATGTTAATGTATTTGTTTATTTGTTACCTGTATACATTCTAATGAGAAAGATTAATCCATTTAATTGGGAGGAAAAGAATACCATACTCTGAATAATCTTGAAATTATCTCAAGAAACAAATGCATCTCCTAGATCCGACAAATAAAATGAATAAACTAGTATAAAAGTTAAGTAATCCTTAAGTGAATTTGCAACCCTGGATTGCAGGCATGGAGATGCAGCATAGATTCTTAAGACACATAGAACACCATTGAACATGAACAAAGTGACCTGTGGATGTGTCCCTGTACTAGACAGGGCAATCAGCACTAGCTGTGGGTGATAGTACGAATGTGGAGCACATCTGTAAAACTGTCCTCTTTTCTAGAATGTTTTCCCATTGACTTCCCGGAGTTGACATGTCTTTCGTAGCTACACCACTTGGCAATGAATTAGAGCACACATGGCCCAGACAAGGTTGATGACAGAGATAGACAGTGGAGGATAGCAGAATTCTGGAAAAAGCTGAATTGGGAATCAAATCCTGGATCAAAGTCCTGGCTCTGAAATTGACTAGCTAGCTGGTGAAGGGTCAAGTTACCTAACTCTTTATGTCTCAAATATATCATCTATCAAATGAAAATTATGTAAATCCCATCTCATAAGTTATCATGGGAAACAGGGTTAAAAATACATTCAATGTGTTTTAAGACTGCTGTTTAAACTGACAAAAAGTACTCCATTATATTCTTAGTCTATGTTAAATTATTAACATCTGACCTAAGCTAGACCAACAATTTTTTTCTGGATTTCTTAAATTGAGGAACGGATTGTTGCAACCCATCCTCCTTGGATGACAAGGTTTCCCCAGAGCCACTAGTGGTCTTCTGTTGTCACCTACGTGGCAACCACATTTTTCAGACAGAAAGAAAGAAGCTGGGTGGGGGTGGGGGGGTCAGTGCAGTCGCTCACCTGTAATCCCAGCACTTTGGGAGGCTAAGGCCAGTGGATCATTTGAGGTCCGGAATTCGAGACCAGTCTGACCAACATGGTGAAACCCCATCTCTACTAAAAATACAAAAATTAGCCAAGCATGGTGGTGGGTGCTTGTAATCCCAGCTACTCAGGTAGCTGAAGCAGGAGAATAGCTTGAACCCAGGAGGCAGAGGTTACAGTGAGCCAAGATTGTGCCACTGCACTCCAGCCTGGGCAATAGAGCCAGACTCAGTGAAGAAAGCGAGAAAGAAACAGAAGGAGAGCAGGAGAGAGGGAGGCAGGCGGGTGGGTGGGCAGGCAGCTGAATGAAGAAAGAACTAGAGATGGTTACCCAGAGGAGAACCTGGCCACTATAAATCCCGGTTTCAGATGTTCCTGAGGGCCTGTGTAGCCCCAGCTCGGCTGAGACTTGGATTTTCAATCTGGGCTTGATGCGTAGGTTGGTAAATACTGCTTTAGCCTTAAGTATATAAAGTTTGACTCCCATCACTTGCACTCTAAATTGATTACCACCATGAGTTTTGTGGCATCTTGGATTTCCTCAGTCTCCGCCTACAAGTATTCAATGTATACACAGAAGAAAGCTTCTAACTTTCCTGCCTTTGTGCTGTGAATATTAAAATGCAGAATTGACTTCAGGCTATGAGCCCTTCAACCTAAGAGAGTCTCAAAATGCTGATTGCCTGTTTAGAAGAGAGCAGTAAAATTTAGCCTTAACTTGGGGAAAGTGACCAAATTTAATTCTAGAATGTGAATTAGAATAAGGTAATAATTCTAAAGAAGCAAAAACTTTTATTTCTATTTTTAAATAACCTGCTACATTAAGGATTCTACAGAAGCTGTCGAAGGTTAATTAGGGACAGTTTTAAAAGAAAGAATTAAATAAAGTGCCAATTTTGGATTTTCCCCTTTGTTTTATTTCTTCCTGTGTATTTTGTTGAACTTGTTGGGCACTAAATTAATAGCAACTATCAAACAGTATGTCAAAGTCAATTTCTGCCTTCTTTATATCATTTCAGTATATTTGATTAATTCAGTTGCAAATACATACAATATACTGAATTAATCTTAATGTCATGCTAAAGATCAAACGCCAACTCATGAATTTTAAAATTCATGATAGTTCTTCCATTAATCTCAACTTCCCTTTTTCCCCAAAAGAGTCTATGCCTTGATAAATAAATGCCTTCAGTAAATTACGGTGTATTTGTTTACCACACAGATGTTGGAATTTCATAAGGTTTCCCAAATATTTTCATGTGTCAGTGCCACTTATAAAGGCAGAAAAGCTTAGGTAATTTAGTTTGAAAATGACTCTCATGGCCTCAAAATGGGAATGAAGGTAGGTTTCTTTTCCTCTGGATATTACCCATGTTGAATATTTTGGTTTAAACTTAAATCCTCACTTCATCGAAGTAATCTCTTTTTTTACTGAACTCCCATGTTTTTTGATGAGACATCACTTCCTAGTTAGTATTTCATTAATTTGTGGTCATGTGTTATCTTCTGTATTTGACTGGAACGGCATTGAGGGCTGTGAGTGTGGTTTATATATCCTGTAGCTTCCCACAGCACCTGGCTCAGTGTCTTGTACATAATGTTTGCAGAAGTAACAAATCACCTGTGAAACCAATCTCTTTCTCATTAAATTATAATATAATGCTTGTAGTAATGCCTATTGCCTCCCCTCAGTCAAATAACCTACATTCTGCTTAAAGTGACCTCCCTAAGTAAGCAAATTTGGCATTGTGCTATACAGAGCAATCTAAATAACAGAAGAAGTTCACTTGTCCCAAATATTCAGATGGTTGTGCATGCACATGCACACACATACACATACATACTGCTTAGAAATTCTTTCTCAAATGAGAAAGGAAAAGTGTGTCTGCCATTTACCCATCAATTTGAGTTAGTTTAGTCAATATTTTTGTTTCCTAAAGCCTCAGGAATTAGGATAATAAGAGTTTTATGAGCCAAATATATCACACACATTTAATGCTAATAGAAAAATGTGTTTATTATTTTGAGGACAACTGGCTGTGTGTGTGTGTGTGTATGTGTGTGCACATGCATGCTCATGCATATCCTGATAAATATAAATGTTTAAGTCTTTGACATAATAATTCAAATTTTGGAATTTAGTCTAAGAAAATAATTTGAAAATTTTTTTAATGAACACACATTTATAATAGTTTAAATGAAAATACAAAAACAGCTCAAATTGTCAATAATAGAAAAATTGTTCAACAAGATTTAAGCAGAAATTTGATTATGATTCTACATGTAAGACAAATGTAGAAAGGATATATTAAATGATAGTGGGAAAAATAAAATACAAAATTATAT
>NW_022436981.1:11519144-11587986 GCF_009761245.1 Sapajus apella | reverse complement strand
ATTAAATGATAGTGGGAAAAATAAAATACAAAATTATATATTCTTATTGATGTACTTGATGTTTTTGCATAAAATTTCTTATGTATGAAAACTGGAAGAATTTGTCAAAAAAAAAGACTACATATTAGCTAACAGAGTCAGAAATCCATTTTCTGTTGTTGAAAAAATAATTTAAGTGAGTAAAAACTATCAAATCCACAGAAAGTTGATGTAAAGACAAGAAAAGGTGATAAAAATTTGTATTGACTGGGAAAGTCAGAGGTGGCGTAGGGTGATGTTACAGAGAGGAATTGGAAGCTCATGGGAAGAATAGCTGGAAACACAGGAGAGTGGAGGGCACCAAAATCCACCCAACCACTTCAGATGCTGTCTGAGATTGACCTGCCTGAAGCATCCCAGAGAGGCAAGGGTCTTCCTTAGAAGAGATTTCATAGCCTCATTTAGAATTATTCATAATTCTCATTGGTATATTCTTCCTTGTATTTTCTCAAATGCGCTTATGCTGTGGTTTAAGACTTTTGTCATTGCTTTTCCCTGGAAAGAAATAATGATGTAGTTAACATTTATCCTTGGTACAAATCCCTTTATACATTTAGTAATATCTTCGAATATGCATCTAAATCCTTTTTAAAAGAATGAGAACTCTATCCTTCCTTGATTCTGTTTATTTAGAGGTGGCTTCAATATAATCAGAAATGATAATTCTTCATAATTTAGTCCTAATAACAATAAGAAACACATAAGAATTTATCAGGTACTGTTCTCGGTGTTTGGCATGGATCAATTGATTTTAGCCACACATAGTCTACCTATGATGAAGGTACAGCCCTTTCTCCTATTCAGATAAGAAAACCAAGGGACAAAGAAGTTTCTTATCCAAGATTTTACAACTTTGTTCTAACAGAGCTAGGATTTAGACCAATAATCTAAATGAAGAGCCAATCAATCACATGTAATATTGTCTCCATTAAAAATTATGAGTCTTAAAACTGGGAGAACTGTAAAATTCTGCCTTGAGATCAGTTTGTGTCTTCCGTGGTGGTTGTTGTATGTTGGTAGGTTACTCTTAAACCAGGGCATTAAAAGGAGAAATTCTGTTTTGTTTCTTTTATAGGTCTAAAAATAACCCAGTTCTTACTGTATTTTAGGCTGTGCAGATTTTGCATAGTAGGTCTATACTTTCTGTTATTTATTTTAGGTTCAGAGGGTACATGTGCAGGTTTGTTACATGGGTAAATTGCATGATGCTAAGGTTTGTATACCAATGACCCTGTAACCCAGGTAGTGAGCATAGTACCTGACAGGTAGTTTTTCCACCCACACTCCTTCTCCCACCCTCCCACCTCAAGCAGTCCCCAGTGTCTATTATTGTTCACATCTTCATGTCCATGTGTATTCAATGTTTAGCTCCCACTTATTTTTTTATTATACTTTAATTTCTGGGGTACATGTGCAGATCGTGCAGGTTACTTAGGTATACACGTGCCATGGTAATGCTTTGCTGCATCCACCACCCTGTCATCTACATTAGGTATTTCTCCTAATGCTATCCCTTTCCAATCTCCCCACCACCTGCTATTCCTCCCCTAGCCACCCTCCCAGGTCCCAGTGTGTAACAGTCTTCTCCCTGTGTCCATGTGTTCTCATTGTTCAACACCCACTTATGAGTGGGAATATGCAGTGTTTGGTTTTCTGTTCTTCTGTCAGTTTGCTGAGAATGATGGTTTCTAGTTTGATCCATGTCCCTGCAAAGGACATGAACTCATCTTTTTATGGCTGTATAGTATTCTATGGTGTATATGTGCCACGTTTTCTTTATCCAATCTCTCGTTGATGGGCATTTGGGTTGGTTCCAAGTCTTTGCTACTGCGGACAGTGCCGTAATAAACATACATGTGTGTGTCTTTATATTGGGATGACTTATAATCTTTTGGGTATATATCCAGTAATGGGATTGCTGGGTCAAATGGTATTTATATTTCTATTTCTAGATCCTTGAGAAATTCCAATACTTCACTAAACTACTAAAATTTGTAAAAAGTCATTAGTCTTAGGAACAATGAAAAAAATACACATACATATATATAAAGGAAGATTAATATATATAAATATATAACATATTCATATATAGTGAATATATATATTATATCTAGGAAGATGCCCTGATAGGCATCTGCTTGCTAACTCTAGATTCTCTCAAACCTAAACTCAGAAGTAACAATATAGTATACCTATACAGTTTAACTCCCTAATGCTTCAAAAGTTACCAATTACAGAAGATAAAGTTACTTGGCCCAGCGTAATTGTAAATTAACTTCTTTGTCTTAGGTATTCCTGACTCATGTTTCTTCATAAATTTCCTTTAAGAATACCAGGGCAGCAAGCTGACCTTGATTCCCATGGCAGGGGTGCAGTGCAGCAGGGCATTTAGGGGATAGGATAGATATGTTTATTCTTGTAGTTATCAAAGTTTGAAGGGCTTTTGAAAGAGACTTTGAGTCTTATGATTCTTCTATCACACAGTCTTCTTTACTGTGCCAATAAATTACATATGCATATCATAGGCACTGATTGTGCAGAGGGGCAAGCCGAAGGGTGACAAATCTTTAACCATCAACAACTAGCAGTCTAAATATTCACACTTCTAATGCTCCTTTCCCAAAATTAACTAAATCTAATCACATGCCCTGGGTGACAAGTAAGTGTGTACCCATTGTTAGCTCTTGACCCTGGGGATTGAATGATGCCAAACACACAAAATAAACATTTTAGTAAAAATTAAGTGGAGTCTATTGTTTCTCAGTCTCTTAATTTTAAGGCAAAATTATTCCCACACATCTGAATTCTTTCCAAACTGAAACCAATAATTTTTAGTAGTTGGAAAATAAGGGATCATCAATACTATAACCCCAAGCAACAAATATCCAAACAAGAATAATTTCTCAAGCAAGTTTAACTTGTTTCCAATTAAATACTAATTGGAAATTCTTGATAAAACAAATTATTTAATTTGAAGCCATTAATGTCCTTTCTAACTCTTAGATTGTACCAATTAACTTCAGCATAGAATTCTAAAAGCACACAATGAATTCTCTAAGGACAAACATCTGCCTTGAGCAATAAAACTTAAAACAAGATTTTTATTACTATACATACTAAGAAAGCCTCCACACACACATGCCACTGATGTAGTTCTGCCTACCCTCACCCCAGTCCATTTAATCATGTCTGTTTTTTACAAGCTTAGACTTTTTAGAATGAATCCACCTTGGGCAAATTTACTTACCATAACAATATCTGACCTGATAAAGCCAAATGGTTTGAATTGTTTAATGCCTATTTGCTGTATATTGACACCTAAATGAAAAGCAAGAAAATTGAACATATGTACAGAATTAACACCTCCTTGTTAAATATGCAAGATTCCTAATATCTTATTGAAATGCAAAGTGTTTCCTGCAAATATTACAAAAACAAATAACCTTAAACTGGAATTTTTTTCACCAATTAATTTTTAAAGTACACATATCCTCCCCACACCTACCAACACACACACACATTGGTGCAGAGAGTATTAGGAGTACTTAGATTAAAAGAGAAAGAAGGCAATAGAGGAAAAGGGGGATTTGAGAGATACAGGTAAGAAGAAAAAGACCTTACAATTTGACCTTTTGGTTTTTTTGAGACAGAGTTTTGTTCTTGTTGCCCAGGCTGGAATGCAATGGCACGATCTTGGCTCATGCAACCTCCACATTCCCGGTTCAATCCTGCCTCAGCCTCCCAAGTAGCTGGGATTACAGGCATGCGCTGCCACACCCAGCTTAATTTTTTTTTCTCTTTTGGTATTTTTAGTAGAGACAGGGTTTCACCCACCCACCTTGGCCTCCCGAAATGCTGGGATTATAGGCGTGAGTCACGACAACTGGCCCAATTTGACCCATATTAATCCTAGCCCTGCACATTCATTGATTTATTTGACAAACATTTATTGAGCACCCACTTTGTGATAGTCACTCAACCTGATCTCTGTCCAAAACATATATGAAAAGACTGTCTTAAAATTTAAAAATAGATATTAAAGTTAAGCCAGGGTTAGCAGAGGATTAGAGCAGAATTCTGTTGAGGGATGAGTAAGTGCCACCTCGATATTCCCTGTTCCTCACCTCTCTTCTTTCCCTTTTTTTTTTTGAAGATGTCTCGCTCTGTTGCCAGGTGCTGGAGTGCAGTGGCGCAATCTTGGCTCACTGCAACCTCTGCCTCCCAGGTTCAAAGAATTCTCTTGCCTCGGCCTCCCAACTGGCTAGGACTACAGGTATGCACCACCGTGCCCAACTAATTTTTTGTACTTTTAGTAGAGATGGGTTTCACCATGTTAGCCAGGATGGTCTTGATCTCTTGACCTCCTGATTCACCCGCCTCGGCCTCGCAAACTGTTGGGATTACAGGTGTGAGCTACTGCTCCCAGCCTCTTCTTTCCCTTTCATCCTCCCACACTCCTGGGAACAGACAATGACAGGGTCCCACTTTATGGGAGGCTAGTAAGTCAGATTACAGCAAAGGGTTTAGATGTAGAGTTTTAAAATAAGGAAATAGCCCAATTTATTTTAAAGGCACTTTGAGGGCTATTGACTTGGCTATATTATGTGTGGTAAATGGAGAGGATATTCGGCAAAAAACCCTTAAAACATCCCAAAACATTAAACAGAGTAGATGAATTGAATTCAAACAGTGTATTACAGAAAGCTTTGTCAGAATTTGAAAACAGGGAAAAGTGAAAATTAAGAGTGGGATAATCAGGACATAATGAACAGAAAATGTGTTAGGAAGAGCAAGTCATTTTGGAATAATGAAATAGATATTGTTTGGATTGGAAGCAAGAAACACTACAAAAACAAACAAACAAACAAAAACTACATACTGCTAATATAGAAAACAAATGATTCTCTGTTCAGGTCCCTCTTTGCCCTGTCACTCTGATGGTGAAGGAATAGAATATATGTTTCTGTATGCTATTACCTTTTTGATCACAAAGGTGTCTAATGTAAAATCAGGTCAGCTGGAAACGATTTTAGAAATCTCCTAAAATGAAATGTTTAAAATGTGTAGAGGGAAAATAAGTACATTTCAAAGCAAAGACTTTCAAAAGGCAATGGTTTAAAAAAAAAAAATACAACCTACTTGAGAAAGTAATGGGATTGGCACAAATCCCTAGGCAATCCTGGAGCTATAACTGAACTAGGACTTCTAAACTAACCCTTGCTTTATCTTCCCACCCCTGCCAAGATTTTCCTAATAAACTCTATAACACTCAGATCACTTCTTAGTCTTTTACATCTGCATTTTTAATGTTATTACAATACAAGTTGCACTCATGGTTTACACTAATTCTTCACTGCAAACTCCCTGAGGTAATATATTTACTTGTGCCTTCCAATACTAGCACAGTGTTTAATACACAAATGGTCTCATTTATTGGCTACCACTTAAATTCAATTCATATGTTTTACTTCTGGAATTATATAAATTCTTCAAACATCAGAGTCTGGTGCCTGGTATGAAGCCTTGAGCACAATGAAATAATAATGACAGTGGTTATTTGCTTATTTTATCCACTTCACAGTTAGGGAAGAACATATACTACTGCATTTAATTTTCAAAGCAATCCAGTAAGCCGTGGTTTTATTTGCATTTATTGATAAGGAAACGAGCTCACATTTTGAGTAACCAACTCAAGACTACACAGCTGGTTAGTACAGACTAGCACTCAGCTTTCTCTTGATAAAGCTTTGTCTACCGCTGATCTGGTCCTTGTCCTCAAGAAAAGTCACTCAGTTAACTGAGCCATCTCTATTTCCTTGCCTCCAACTCCTTCCTGAGCCAGTTGTGTTTCTACTAATGTGATGAGATACTTGCACAGCAAAAGCAAGTGAGGGAAATGGCTCAGATGGGTGAAATTAACGAACTGTGGGTCACTGTTTCTAGAGTCCCAGACAATTCTACATATCTCAACCCCTTTGGAGCTTTTGTAAGCTTTCACGATTGTCCAAGTCAACTTTGACTTAGACGTGTGAAACACAAACAGGTTTAAAATTCTTAGGCCCCCACCAAAAAAAAAAAAAAAAAAAATCAGTAAAATCTGAAACCTCTGTCATATCCCTAATCAAAATCCCAAGATCTCTCTTTCCTATTTGCCTCCTTCTGATTTCTCCCTAGGGCATTGTTGTGGGCTGTGCATTGATCTTTGTGAATCTTCTTTCTTTATCAATTATATCTATATAATTTTTTCTCTATTTGATTTCCATCTTCATTCTGTGATGGACCCTCCTTCTACCTTTTCTGACTCCCTTTCTGCTAATTCATTGTCCTATTTGAAAACTTTTTTTTCCTCAATCCCATTTTATATCTATCTAGTTCCAAATATAAGAAATTAGAACAATTGTTATTTATATAACCCTTGACTTAAAATGTTTCCTACCCTGATTCCATAGATTTTCATTTTCATCAAAAGATATCCAAATGTAACTGATATGTGTATTAGCTGAATGACAGTAAATGAGATAGTATGATTCTGGTCAGAATATACGGTGGGAGTCACATCTTACAATTCTCAACACATATTCACTAAGTATGTAGCCAAAAAACATCTTACCCAACTGTGCTTTCCTTTCTGTTTTCTCTGCCTCTGGCCCCTTGGAGACATTTAGGAATGCTGGTTGTAATAGTGAAAGGCCAAATTACAACACAGGTAAATAACTTCTCTACTAAGATTTCTTATATCTCAATTGAACTTGTTATGAGGAAAGAGTTGCTAAAATAGGATTCAGGAATGTCATTTAAGCATAAAGCACTTAAGACTTCTGGCAAGAATGCCATATATTTAACACGTAATATTGTCATCTTTATAAAGTAGAGTAGATAACTACAGCTTTCAGCAGCTCTGAAGGTATCTAGACGTTCCAGAGAGAATACTTGAAGCTACATAAGATTTCTCTAGCACATGGTAATTTGTCCTTTCTACTTTTCTACTACTCTCTGTATATTTGTAAAGTGAGTTTAAAGGTATTATACGGGAGCATTAAATTTACTATCTTAAAAATCTTTAATGAAAAGCCTACTTTTATGGATAAAACTTTAGGAGAAATCACTACATGCCTCTACTGAGAGAAAAGAATCTCATTTTCAGTCAATCAAGGCTCAAAATATTTTGAGAACTAGAAAGGAAATAACCATTGTAAAAATAAAACTGAATTTAGCCAGTATAATAGAGTGATTATTTCATTCATAAACCGAAGTAATAGATAACAAAGTTAGACATTTTCCATTGCTCTCTTTTTCTCTTTAAATGTCCGTTAGCTAAATAACCAAACGCTGTTTTTAAAAATCTTAGCCTTTAGATATATCAATAATACTAATCTTGTTATTTATTATGATCAGCAGAGAATTAAGAACAACATTTATTCGTGAATCCAGGGTTGTTCACTCACTAATCATGTGACTTTGTGCTTTCATTTCTATATTATTTTGATAAAGTGAGAAATCTAGAGATGATTATTTCTTTTTCATCCCAATAGTCCAAAATGTTATGAATTTTCATCAAATTTTAATTCACATCCTATTTACTCGACTATTTCCCCGCCAGATATATTAATCTCCTCTCAATTTGGAGAATAAAGACGAAGTATCAACAAAAGTTAACAGCAGTATTGTAACAGTATTATTGCATGGCATACAGGCATGCCTGAGTCTTGCCAGTCACCTAAATTCCAAGGAGTTCTGAGGGATCCACATACACAAAGACAAATCAAAGTAACGTTTTATTAATAATTGCCCAAGCACCAGATTCTCCAGTGAAAGGCTGAGTAAAAGCCTGAATTAACTGAGGCCTAAGCATAGTCTTTTATTTTATTCAAAAAAGTAGAAGCAGTACATTTGGGTTGAAAGCAATAGAGGGAATGAAGAGAAGGAAAGAAAGCACTCAAGCTAAGTAGGCCCTTAGAAAAAGGTCTCCAAATACACTGATTCACCTCTCTCTCTCTATCTCTTTACCTTGAAAATGTACACACAACCAACATATCATTTTCTAAATAATAATATAGCAGATCTACCTTATAGACTTGTATAATTTACTTTTTTGTTATTGACATTGTTAAAACCATCCAGGTTCAACTTTGGAGCTTTAAGCTTGAATTTACTACAGTGGAAGGAGAAGGTAGGTCAATTTCCAGATATCATTCTCTGAATTATCTTATTTTCCCCACTCTCTCTCTCTCTCTATCTTCCTCCAGACATTTGGTTCCTACCCCAACTAATCGTGAATTACAGCAACTGTATTTGAGCCAATATCTGGTATCTGATATTGGTTTGAGGGTCCAATGTCACTAACAATTTTTTGTGTGAGATATGGAAAAGAGAGCTGTCTCTTTTTATCTAGAACAATGTGGCTTCAATTCCTAGTCACATTATTTGGTGCTTCCATTAAATGTCACTTTCTCAAGGAGGATTTTATTAGCATTTTGACCTGAATTAAATGGCCTGTGTTTTATACCTCCCTCTTATAACACTAATCACATAGTTACTTGTTTAAAGACTGCCTTTCTTGTTAGCATGTAAGCCTCATAAAGTAAGCAGATGGCCATAAGGCCATAGAGTATATCAGTGCTGTTTAGATGAAGACTACACTTTCTTCAGACAGACGCAACCCTGTGCCATAGTGCTCAGTTATCAACTGGAATGTTGCCTGCATTTCAGTTCCCACTCAAGTCCTTGGCAGTAAACACACACAACCACACACAATGTCCTCTGTCCAAAGAGGCAGAGAGTGCCTCTTTGTTTTTACCATTGTATCCCTAGTACCTAACGCAAAGCCTGACACCTGGAAGATGCTTAATAATTATTTATCAAATTGAATTTTAAGACTTGAAACAGAAAAAAAGACCGAATGGTAAACACGGGCTTTCTATTCATTTGCCCAATTAATTTTCCTACATTTCTCTTTCTATTCCCCCTAAAATATACACATACACATACATATAATGTCTCTACACAAAGTATAGATTATTTTCTTCCAAGCCTGTGATCCAACATTATTTGCCTCATATGACTACTAGGAAGTCCGAACACTATAACTTAGCTTTATATCGAAAGTTTCAGGGGTAAAGTGGAAGAAAATATGCAAGCTAACATGGTGTGTTATTACAGGTCTGATTTTCTTCTCCTGTTAAATACTATTGATACATTTGTTGAACCTTTAGTCTCTATTTTCGCCTCTTTGTCTCAAACAGCTTGTAAAGGTCTCTTGCATTTCTTCAATAAGACAGAAGCTCTATTTAATGGCAGAGATTTCATACTGTATCTTGGAATTCTTAAAGCAAAACATTTTACTACAGTCAGGGAAAAAAATATATTAATCCAATGTTTAAAACGAAAAAGAAAACGAAGTCCCAACAATTAGTTACCTCAAATGGAAAAAAATAGTGGACTTGCCATGACTGGACATGATCTAGCAGAAATGGGTTAGTATCTACCATGGATGTTGTAAAGAAATTTCTGCAGAAGGAGAAAAGTTTGAGAAGGTCTATATTCTCAGCATTTCGAAGAATGCAGCTTCTGCTACAACAAAAAGCAACTACTATTTTCCCTGAATGCAAATTGGCAGGCATTTTACAAATTTATTAACCCTTATAGATAAAACATGTAATAAAATTTCTAGCAATATAGTTTGTCGTGAGTTCACTGTAATCGTTATGAAAATCCTGAGACAAGTTCGGTTTACTTTTGTATCCTGGGGCAGTAGTCATATACTGTAACTACTGAACTGAGAAATCTTCCAGAGTTCAGATTGCACGATTACAGTTCCAGCCTCCCATCTACTCGGAGCAGCAGCCATATGGAAGAGTTAGGTGTCTGTGTTAGAACCAGAGTTTTGTGGATAAATGCCGTCTCTGGCACCAACTAGCTGTGCATGTCCTTGGGCAAGTCATTTAATTTCTCAGTGCCTTATCTCCTGATCTGAAAACGTCGGATAAAAATAATACCAAAATCACCTGGGCTGTTGTGAGGAGTAAATGAGTGAATAGATACAAAGCGCCTAGAATGTGTTCCACAAAGGTAAAAGCATTCCATAAATGTTCACCTTATGCCTTTAATCAATTTTCTTTTCTTTTCTGTGACTTACTTTTCTCATTTATAAAGCAAAAATAACCCTACTACCTTAGAGCATTGTAAAAATCACAGTAGAGATGTAAAAATGTTTTGGAATATTTTAACTTCTATGCAAATAACAGAAGCAAATTAAACTAATATTATGAACTACTATGAAAATTCTTTTCTTTCATTCTTCCTTCAGTTGAAAATACTGTTTAAACCTTCTTCTTCGCTCTGTAAGAGAAATGTTTCACTAAAAAGAGCTAGGAATTGTACATCAATGTAGACAATAGCGGTAGAAATAAAGGCATTCTTGCTGGCAAGCTTCCAGAGATGGGTTTTAGCATTTTTCTGCATATAGAATATTGGGGCTTTGTCAGTATCACAGAGTGAACTAAAAACACACGACACAAAAATATGAAAGCATTCTCTCAGAAGTAGAAGAGGTCTCTCACTCCTGGGTCTCCTACTGTTTACTTCTGCAAGTATTCCCTAGTGCATCAATTCATAGAACAATCTATCAAAGGTGCAGGGAGCAGAATGACCTCCAACAAAGGGAGAAAGCAACATCTTCCCAAAAACAAGAAAGGGAAGCTAGAAGAGATTAGCAAAAGCCTTATGAATTGTTCCCAAAGGTCTGCTTGACCTTTCACGTTCAAGCTGCTGTACAGCGTGTCCTATTTCAGCTTTTCATGAAATCTTACAATTACTCAAAACTTGGTCAACTGAGAGCTAAAACTTAAAGATGAAAAGGCAAAAGCCATGCACTTAGGTCAACAAAAGGACTGCATAGCTGCATGATGGATGAGTTTCAGTTCAAATAATTCACATAAACACAGCTGATGGGTAGGATGCTTGCAAATATAATGTGTCCACAGTATGATGATTCTAACAAAATAAGCAAATATTTTAAAAATAAAGATGTCATTTTAAAATTTAAAAGTGGCATATAGTTGTTGTTGAAAAGTTTAAAATATTAAAAAAATATATAAATATGTAAAGTGCAAAAACCATCTACATGGTAATAAGTTGCAGATAGCCCACATCACATTAGACCTTAGATTCTAAGCTTCATGAAAGCAGGAATTGCCACATAAGGGTAAGCAAACGAGACATGATCTCTGCCCTCAAGGAGTTTAGCAGGCACTCCTCCTTCAGGTCTTTACTGAAATGTCCCCTTCTCAGCAGTTCCTGATCACATTATAAATTTCCTTCCAACATTCCCCATTTAATTTTTCTCTATGCTACTGATCACCTTTGAATATAGTATATATATATATATATACATATATATATACATATATATATAATATTATATTTAATAATCACATTTATTATGTATTCCCTGCAAATTTTTTTGTTTATTTTATTGTCTCTCTCCTCTCTCTCAAATACTGATTTGCTATGATATTCCCAGAGTTTAAACAGGGCCTGCAACAAATAAGGAAATTAATATTTGTTAACTAAATTAATGAATGAACAGGGACTGAATGAAAACATACTTCAATGTAGTTTTTTCCAAATAATTAACTATGTGTCCAATAAGAGAGGACTAGGTAAATAGATTATGATATTTCCGGAAAATGTAATACTTTGAACATATATATTTCTACATTTACTAGCATGTAAAATTTCTACCATAAGTTTGTTAGATTTTTGAAAGTCACACTCTCAAAACATATATATAACTTCATTTTCAATATATATACACATAATTGCATGTTTATATTGATAAATAATTCCTGCTGTGTGCCCAGGATCATGTTACATACTGGGGACACACAGAAGGAAAGAACTTGCTCAGGAAACAGACATATAAAAAAGACAATGGCCAGGCGCGGTGGCTCACGCCTGTAATCCCAGCACTTTGGGAGGCTGAGGCGGGTGGATCACGAGGTCAAGAGATCGAGACCATCCTGGTCAACATGGTGAAACCCTGTCTCTACTAAAACTACAAAAAATTAGCTGGGCATGGTGGCGTGTGCCTGTAGTCCCCGCTACTCAGGAGGCTGAGGAAGGAGAATTGCCTGAACCCAGGAGGTGGAGGTTGCGGTGAGCCGAGATCGCGCCATTGCACTCCAGCCTGGGTAACATGAGTGAAACTCCGTCTCAAAAAAAAAAAAAAAAAGACGATGATACAATGTGATAAGCACTGTAACTAACATACTTATGTGAATTACTTCTGCCTTAGGAGATGTCTGGCTCCTTGAGAAATGGGTAGGAAAACGTGGAAACAGTTATCTCATTAGAGAAAAAAATGCTTTATACAATCACACTAACTTTAATGGGAATCTGCCAGGGAAAGTGTTATCTTGCGCATGATGATGCAATGTTCTACTTACCATTCAAAAGCAAAGCTATGATTTCTATATTACTCATGTCACAATGAGATCTTGCAAGTGAAATATTGACTATTATTCCTCTGATATCTTTAATCTAGCCCTGAATATGGATGGAAACAGAACAAAAATTCAGTGAATTGCAACAATGTACATTTCTGCTTTCAGTTCACATTCCATTAGAGTGCTAGGTCCAGTACCAGACCGAATCTCAAGGAAACCCACCTTTTGGTTTTTTTGTTTGTTTGTTTGTTTGTTTGCTTTTTTCCTCCACTGTCCTTAATACATGAAAGGAGAGACTCTGAAACTCAATCTGACACAATCCACCCTGTTTGTCATCAGTACAATGTGTCATTTGCAAGTTCATCCAGTATCTTCCATCCATTACAGGGTGTGGAGCAGCTAAGAATAGCTGCAGAACTTGACTCTGAGCTGCTTGCCGGGAAGCACTAAACTTACTGCATGACTCACTGTGGGATGTAAATTCTTGTGAGAGCGCTGATAAAAAAGCAGTCTTTCAGCAAGAGAACCTTTTTAATGGGTTGCTATGACAGCTAAGAACTTCCACCAGTTTGGTGTTTTTCTGAAAAAAAGAAAAAAAAAAAAGCAAACTTGTAGATAGGCCACATTCCTGAGTGCCTGTGAGTGGCACATAGGTACATTTCTCCCTTGTGGCTCAGATAGCAAAGTTGGATGGTTTCCATTAAAGAAAACCTAAACTCTGAATTATACTTTGCTCATAAACAGCACCACAGGCTGAGACAGCAGAGCCAAGGTTTAAACAGCCTGGGAATACTTGTGCACGCTTCATTTCAAGTCATTCCTGTATTATTTATTATATTAGGCACTAGCGCACTTTTATCAATCAGACATCTCAGAATCTCCCAATTGGATGCAATTCTCAAGTAGACACTTAAAAATCTGGAAATAAAATAAAAATCACAACAGGGAAATTTTATTCAACTAGGCACTGTGCTAAGCCCTTTACACGCATTTTCTAATTTAATTTGTACAATAACTCTACAAGGTATATTAGATTATGTTGACTAAATTAAGTTCAGTTACTTGTCCATGGTCATAAAGCTAGTAATCATGATAGCATTCTGCAATTTGGCATTACTTTCTTTCATTTTAATTTCACAACCAACTGCTATGGAAATCAAGAAATTAATATCATGTCCCTTGAACTTTATATTTTGCACAAGTCCCTGTCTATGTAAGTAAGACTATTAATTTAAACTTTATATTGCATTTTCCCAGAATGAGAATTAGGAGGAAAAAAGATAATTTCTCTAAACTGAAAGAAAAGACATCATAAATGCTTTTCATTCTCATATGAAGTTTAAAAGTTGAAAAATATAAATATCATCCCTTTAACATCCAAAAATTATATTCTGTGCATATTCTATTACCTTATGAAATAGCTTATATTTGACTGTTTCATCCCACAAAATGGGAATTCCACATGGTTCAACCCACTAGATAACACAGCGGTGCTTAAGGAATGAATGGGTGTCAAAGCCAGAAAGACCTAGGTGCAAGTCCTCCTACTGCCACTTTCTAGTTCTGTAATCCCGATACACTGTCACCACTCTTAGTCATAGGTCCTTTCACTATAATATGGGGCTAATGAAAGTGCTCACTTTTTTGAGAAGATGATGCACAAAGCACTTAGCAATCAACAATGCTCCAAAATGACCACCATATTTGTTATTCATTTACTTTCAAACTGAGCCAACAATTCCCCCAATCCACATACCTTCCTCTTACAATACCTCAGTCAAAGTAGACCAGCATATTAATATAAGACCTCATTCACCACTATTCCTTTATCCTGTTAAATAAATCTCAGATTCACTTTAGAAACCAGTAGAGATTCAGCTCTGTGCTCTAATTTATTCTCTCATTGTAGAATTTTATATTTATAATTTGTCACAATGTTTTCTCATATTTCTATCTTGGACCATCACTCTCCCCTTTTCAATAAGTAGTATAATTTTTTCCTTATAATTTCTCTCCAAAGAAACAGTGAAAAAGGAGCATTCTTGAATGTGTGCTAAGACTATTACAACTCAGGATTGTTAGCACATTGTGTAAACAATTGTGACAATGTGTGTCCATTTTTATGTGCATAATTATGTACCATTTTAGTTATTTTGTGTAAAAGAAAAACAGACCTCTATCCCTACCTTTTCAAACTTTAGCTAAAACAAAAAAGCTAATTCTCTAAAATCAGTATTATTAATGTAATCTAAAGCTGTCATTACCAGAGTTGCAGAAACAATCCAGGATTTCTCAGTAGGTGGTTGAACAATGGATAGACAAACTTAAAAGTTTCCTTCTTCACTAGGAGTGCCATGATTTTGACAGCGTTTAATGTGCTTTGCTGATGCCGTTGGTCCTGGTCCAATTTATCCAGGTTGTCCTACTGCCATCCAGGTAGATGTTCATCTGAGCCTAAGAGGATCGTATCTCTCCTCCGGGATCCAGTAATTGAGCAAAAGTCTATGCCTCTGATCTAAACTAGGCAAGTCAGAGTTATCGCCTATAATTTTCTAGCTTAATGCTGTTACCATTATCTTTTCTACCATAATCCTTGAGCCTACCTAAGAGTGAGGCCAACATAGAGAAATCAGAAGAAGACAGAAAACAGAGAAGCAGTGAGATGGAGAGAACCAGACACTAATTACATCGTTTTAGCCTCTGAATTCAGCTGTGCCTGAAGTCCATATACATTTGGTCTTCCAGTTATACCAACCAATAAATTCCCTTTTATAAAAGGCAGTTTGAACTGTATTTGTTACTAGCAAACAACAAAAGAAAACATGTAAATGCTTGTCATAATGCTAGTTTATAGTAAGTGTTCTGAATTTTATCAATATACATGTATATAGTCCAACAACTGTGTTTTTAAAAATCATAAACTTTTATGGTTAGACAAGACCATAAAGATCTTCCATTCCTGTTCCCTCATTTTCTAGAGAAAATGGGACCCAGAGAGGCTAAAGTGTTCCTCACAATCAAATTTCTCTTTATTTGCACATCTGGGATCAGAATCCAGATTTTCTTTTTCTTTTATGTCATAGTCCCCTAAAATTATCTACAATGTAGACACTATCAAGATTAATTAAGGCCTGTGAGGGACATTCAAAAGTCTCAAACAGAGGTAAAGAGGAAAAAATGAACAGTCTCCTTTAGGCTAAGCTTAGGTGTTTTGTATTTGGGGATTTTGTACATTTTTCAGACAAGATTAAAGTAATAATCAGTAAGTTTGGGTTGTCCATTGATGTTACAACTACCCACCCCCTGCCTTTGTATTGCAAGGAAAAAATAAAAGGTAAAAATAATATTTGAAGTGGCATATTTAAATTAAAATTATTAAACAATTTAATCCAAAGAACTCATTGATTTCAAGCACTCAAAAAGCTCTACAATGTACTATAAAAAAAAGAAGATGACTAAAACATACTTGCTGCAGGACAGTTCTTCAGATATTATATTTATACTAACACTTACATATTTATAATGTACAAGTATTAATACTAGTAGACGGCCTGCAGTCCAACAAGGAGGCTGTGAGTGGGGAGAAGGGAAAGTGGAATAGAAAACACAAAGGAGATGGAAATAAATTCCTTCCAAAGGACTTGGGGAGACCTTTTGACAAAGTGCCTTGAGCTAGTTTTATGAGTGGGTTGGATTTCAGAAGCCTGCATTGGATATGTTTGTAGGACAAAGACATTCCAGATGCAGCAAACAGCACCAGCACAGAAAGTTCAGAGTATGTTTTGTAAACACAGATGAGCCTGTGAGTTCATGTGAAAGATAAGTGTATAAAAATAGTGTTAGGTGAAGAATATCAGAAGAACTTCCTGTCTCTAATAGGCTTTCAGAATTCACAAAACCTCAGTGTAGGGTAATAATACCATGATGTCCCTACAACTTGCCAGAATACAAAAAATGAACTCAATTCTTTATTTCAACCAACTGGGGCAAAACAACTTTCTCCTCCATTATTTAATGTTTCATCATTAAAAACGTTGAAGTTAGCTATAAAGATACTCAATCAAGCAATGATTATATTAGGAAAAATGGAAATCAAAAACAAAAAAACTCAAATTATAAACAATCCAAATGTCTAGCAGCAGACTGTTGAATTATAATATCCAAACCATAGAATACTCTCCAGACAAATTAATATTGTGAAGAATATTTAATGAGAACAATGTTCAAATATGCTGTGAACCAAAAAAGAGTACTAAATACTATATGCAGAATCAATTTATTGTGTGCTAATGTGTATATCTGTACATGAATATGTATGTGTTTGTATAAAGCAAGATGATATGGCAAGGCATTAGTCATGGTTATTGCCAGATGGTAAGGTAAAAAATATTATATCTGTTTTCATTTTCCTTCCATTGATTACTTGTGCGTTAAGCCTTTACTATAGAAATATGTATTACTCTTATAAAGTAAAAATAATATGTATATGTATATATTTATGTATGTACAAGGCTTAATCCTTTACATGAGGGAAAGTGAATTTAAAGTAGACACTAGAGCTTCAGATGTTTACTTCAAAAGAAAATTAATAAATCAATGAATGGACGTTATTTTTTTCAGTAACAAGAGCTCCCATGTGAAAAACGCTCTCTACCCACTATGCAGTGTAATCAACTTAAATTTGTTGTTTAATTCTGAGACAATTATTAAACTGTCATCAACATTTCAACCAGAGTACATACAATGTTGAACTTTAGTATAACAAAATTTTACGTAATATATTTTTAGATAACCTGAAGAAAAGGATTAAAGTCTTTAATTTCCTTTGGACATTACTTCACTATGACATTCCAAACCTATGTAATGATTACTTCATTGCAAATACAAATAATTTACATTCAATTATTAATTATATGCAAGATGTAAATTATAGAAGAGCTCAATTTATATATTGTGAATAATACATTAAAGATAAAACTTAGAGTTGAAGGTGGGGGGTAAATAGTGGTGTTTAGCTGAGCATACAGAACCCAGCTGTTAGGGTAAGAAAGCATCTCTACATTATAAAGCTGTATCTTAATTATGCGTGACCCTATTACTACAAGTAAATAGGGTGTTTCCCAATTTGCTTCCTTTCACCTAACATTTATCTTAATGAGTGATGAAGAGCAAGTACTGTTGATTGTAAAACAAATACCGTCAGCACCAATTTAGCATGTGTGTTAGTATTTCTGCAGCTTAATAACGAACCAGCAATAAGTGACATCAGGACTTACTCATGACACTAGACCACTGACCCCGCAGAAGTGTGAGCACACAGGTGGGTTCTCATTTACAAAACGATTGTTCAGCTATGTTTCTGCTTTTCCGCTCTTTATATAAAGCAGATGCTTTCAGCCTTCACTGTGTGTTGGAAGGCCTGAGGAATATTGTTTAAATATTGATAACAGGGCCCTACCCACAGAGATTAGCTTTCCACTGATCTTTGGTGAGCTCCAGGTATTTCCTGAAAATCCTCAGAGGATTCTAGTTCATAGCTAAAGTTGAGAGCCCTGATTCGGTGTTAGGATTATGTATATCCACATTCAAGACATTACTGTCTTACCTTTTTTAAAAAACAAATTTTGTAATTTTGTAATAGTACTACATAGACTTTCAAGGAAAGTCTAAAAGGAGCCAGATGACCTAGGAAAGTATCAGCATTTTTATTTCAAGTGTGCCACCCACTCTCTCTGTCTCTGATGTCCTCTCAAGGCCAACCTTCAGGACTGAGTCCTAATTGTTGCGGAGTAGGTTGCAAACACCAACAATTCGGCTCTACTTAGAATTTCAGCAAGGGGGATACGATCTAAAACTCAGCCAATATAAGACTCCTCCCCGTTCTACACTCCATCACTAACAACTGTCACCAGTCTATTCTCAACCTCTACCCACAGATACTTCACACATAATAATATCACCAGAGGCTCAGGTCAGAGCTTTTATCTGTGCCCTGTGGAACCACTCTGCTCTTGAGGGGAAACATATATTTAACCTATGCCTTGATCATTCCTTTTAGTTCCTCACCAATAACGGATGGCTGCCCCTTCCCTCAATGGCTTCCTTTTCCATAAACCTCTTTCTAACAGAGTAGATTGAAGCCAGTTGCAATTATGTTCCTTCATGAGCTCACGCCCACTGGAAACTGGGTGCATATACAAGCACCTGCCAACCCCCAATACCCTTTACAATCATTGTTCTCCGCCATCTCTGAATAACCTCTGTTCTCTCAAAATGCACATTCAGGCCAAGCACTGCATCTTCCCAGCCCTGTATCTGTCATTGCCTGGCTACAGGACCATCACCCATTTTCCATAATGACTTCAGCATCTTACTTCTCAACTCATTCCTTTCTCTATCCCTTTAGTATGAGTGCTGATAACCTTTCCAGAACCCTGGCCTCAAAGTAGAACCTGACCTTTTCAGCAAAGATGGCTTTTATTTCCATTGTACTTCAGCCACCTACTGACACACATCACCATCCTCAGACTCTCACTGGGAACAGCTCTTCTCTCAATGCCTAAATCTAGAAATATCTCTCCCACAGTACCACCTCCCTTCTCAGGATACTCTCATGGTCTTTTTACAGAGTTAAGCTCCCTCAAAGACAGGTCCCATGCACTGCTCCCACTCGCTCATCAACCACTTACTCTATAATTCCTTGGAAGGTGTATAGCTAATTAAACCAGTAGAGAAGTTAAGAGCACAGTGCTGAGTTTAAACCCTACATGTAGTACATTTTAAGATCTTGGAAAAAATATTTCATTTCTGTAGACTGCTGGAAAGGGGGGTCAATGAAAACTTCTGCTTCATAGCCATTGCCATTGCTGTAAGGCTTAAATGATCTAATGTAATCCATGTGCATAGCACGGTAACTGTCACACAGTAAACTCTTTTTCTAGCCTCTTATTAATATTAGTCTTCATTTTTATCTGGCTTTTACACCCACAATCATTTGGTGCTGCTTAGTTGAAGTTTAACAGTGACATCAAGTCAATAGATCAGCAGATCTTAATCCTCTCCTGTCTCCAAAGTTCCATTCTTGCTGGGTTCTGCCTGACTGCATTGTCCTACTTCCCTGCTGCTTACTCTCTGCCATCATAGTTTTTCACTTCAACTTTCAAATGTAGCCATTCTTTTTCTATAGGGGTACTTATTCCCTCTATTAGTTAAAATTATTAATTGCATGCACTTACTGTTCTAGCTCCAAGTTTGCATTTCCAGTTCTCTGCTGGGATTAAATTAAATTGGCAGAAGCTCAGGCTAAGTGCCTGCAACAGAATTTGTCTCATATCCGTTCAACTTGCTCCTCCACAACAAATGGGAGAATCATCTTCCTACTCCAGGTTTCTATCTCTGATCCCTCTATCTTCCTCTCTCTCTCAGTAGCCAGTCAAGTGTCAAAACCCACAAATGTTGTTTCTGTAACACCCATCTTCCTTCCATTCACTGAATATATCTTTTGTTCAATTTCCAAGCACCTGTCTCAAGTGAAGTTTCCGATCCACCTACCATGTAACTTTGACACTGACCAAGAATTACAGCTTCAAATAAATCATTCAAGGATTATGAATATCCTGGTCATGAATAACTTTCGTGTGAAAGGCTCTGCAATTATCTTAAGTGCTATAAACTCTGTTTTATTACTATGTTTCCAAATATTAGAGTTATTTGGATTGTATATAGATCAGATAATTTCGTTTTTTCCTTTTAACCTAATATAAAGCACTTCTAAACTTTCAGCCATTACTATTACTTTTCTCCCTCAGTGAGCGCCAAATTAGCTCAATTATAGTTAATTTGTAAGTTCTGACAAACAAGGCTATCTCAAGAGCAAGCAGAAAAATGTCTGAATGACTAGATATGATTTCGAGGGACAAGAAATTTCTTTTTCCCTGGCTAATTGGCAATAAGGTGTCATAGCCATGGTTTATTCTTCTGTGATCATGATAGTATTTGAGGAAATAAACAACATTTATAATAGTGAAATAATGAACACACTCTTAATGTCAAATAAAAGTGTATTATTTAAATGAGGTAGGGAACAGTTGTGCAATACAAAATCATGGAGATATTAAATATGGCTTATCAGCATGTTTAAAGGTAGAAAATACCATCATACATTAAGAAAAGATACAGTTTGAAACTTGCACACAGGATAGTTTCATTTCTTTATATGAAGAATGTATATTGAGAGTAGCAGAAGAAATCTTAGAGAGATGAGACTGTGGGAATATTTTTCTTTTGTTTAACTTCATTTTCTATACGTATTAAATTACAAAGAAAAATGAGTTTTCTTATCAATTGAAATAACAGTCCAAAAAAAGTAATGTCCATCTCTTTAAGGATAGCCTTTGTTGGTCAGATTTAAAGTTAATGTAAGTTAGGTTATTCAACATTTATGGAAATGTTTTAGCATATTTTAATGAACCCTCTGGGGAAAAGAGATACATGTTTCTGAAGACACTGGAACTCAGGGAAATATACCCACCAGTGGCTGGGCTGATCAAAGGAAAGGGAGAATAAAAATATCATCTTCCCCACTGAATTTGCTCATACCTAACTAGAGCCTGGTACCAACAACTAACCTTAAAGAAATGTAAAACTAGAGGTCTGTATTAGTTCATCCTCATACTGCTATAAAGAGCTACCCGAAACAGAATAATTTATAAAGAAAAAAGTTTAATTGGCTCACAGTTCTCATTATTTTACTACTACAAAGAACTACCTGAAACTGTGTAATTTATAAAGAAAAAAGAGTTTTAATTGGCTCATGATTCCACAGGCTGTACAGGAAACATAGCTGGGGAGGCCTCAGGAAACTTACAATCATGGCAGAAGGTGAAGAGGAAAGAGTTACTTTTACATGGCCAGAGAAGGAGGAAGAGAGTGAAGGGGCAGATGCTACACACTTTTTAACAACGAGATCTCATGAGAACTCACTATCACAAGAACAGCAAGGGGAAAATCCGCCCCCATGATCCAGTCACCTCCTACCAGGCCTCTCTTCCAACACTGAGGATTCAAATCAACATGAGATTTGGGAGGAGACACAAATCCAAATCACATCAAGGTCTCTGCTGAATATGCTGTTATTCTCTTAACATTCATGACATTTCTATCAGCATTATAAAATAGGTAGTGATGATTCACAAGAAAATAAAATTTACATTTTTGCCACTAGCATGTTCATTGAGAAATGTAAAGCTAAATTTGATTCTAAATTTGATCATGCACGGTGCATCACCATTCCTCAGGAATTTCTTTTTTTGAAACAGAGTCTCACTCTGTCACCCAGGCTGGAGTGCAATAGCAGATCTTGGCTCACTGCAAACTCCACCTCCTGGGTTCAAGCAATCCTCTTGCCTCAGCCTCCTGAGTAGTTAGGATTACAGGCGCACACCAACATGCCTGGCTAATTTTTTGAGTTTTTAGTAGAGACAGGGCTTTGCCATGTTGGCCAGACTGATCTCAAACTGCTGACCTCAAGTGATCTGCCCACATTGGCCTACCAAAGTGCTAGGAAAGTGACAGCATTTGACCTAGGAAAGTATCAGCATTTTTGGATTACAAGCATGAGCCACCATGCCATGCCCATTTCTCATGATGCCTACTGAGGAAGGAGGTATCATACAACATTTTGAAGCCAAATTGAAAATAACTATGATTAACATAAATATAACGTATAAAATAAAATTATAGAATTCCCTATCTATCAAATATCAAACTTCAATATTTCAATAACCAGAAATTTTACTCTGGTTCTGCCTACTGCAAATTGAAAGCAAACTGATACGCTTCAACCAGTGCTAGAGAAAAACCTTTAGATACAATTTTCAAGAAAGAGCTCTTAGTTCCCTGAGTCCTTTGCATTGGTCAACCCTTGCTGTTGCTTTCTAATACATGTGGCATTAATTTCACTGCCCTAACACCCACCTAAAGGCATAGTCAAAGTAAATTAAGTAATGGTTTTAGAGTAAACTTTAAGGTCTTCTTTTGAAATAAGGTGATATTGAGGGAAAAAAGCCTACCACCACTGCCACTATTGGAATAGATTGCTTTCAAATATCTAAAAATGGCAAAAGCAGCCATGTGTGTGACCTACCTACATGCTTGAACAATAATGAACAAGGGCTTATTTGCTTGAAATATTTCCTAAACATTGCATTCTTTCAAAACCAAAAAGACCTTAGGAGTATTTTTAAATAGTATTGAGAGATCTTGGGACACAGAGTGCCCCATTTGGGCCAGAGCAATCAGATTTATATAGGAAAGGAACGTGTTGCCACATCACACAAATAACACCCAATCCATCATGCTTAGAGGTGGCAACTCAAGGCAAATCAGTGGAGGACAGCTGCTTTACATTCTGTTTCCATTCACTCTTGAACTGTGGCAGCTTTTAAAATTGATTGTGGCTTTTAATTCTTGAACCAGAAACCAGAGACCATGGTAATTGGCATATTTCTCGAATTTAAGGACTAAATACTTAGATGACCAGACTATTTACTGTGTTTGCTATGAATCACTGAGTCTATACCAGCAACAGAATAAGTGTTCTTTTTAAAAAGTCTGAGAAATTTGGCTTGTATCCTATTTGCAAAGGAATAAAGAAGCACTAAAGTCATCATTTCTGGTACTCTTTAAGATAAATAGGAAACCACAGTTTCCCATAGATTTGACCCACCTTGGTTCCACAACAAACACCCTACTCCAGTCAACCTTTACCTCACACGTTTGAGCTGAGAAAGCCTCTGTCTCACTCCTTGGTTGCGTTTTCTCCCCATACACTGTCACCACGACACATTTTCTATAATGCCTCTTTAGCATTTTGGTCTCTTGACATTCCCTTAAATTAGTTAAGACTGTGGGCTTCCACTACTGGATCATTGTGTCCTCCATGTAACCCCTAAGTTCTTTCACATGCTAACTCCTGTCACTAATTGGCATCATATTCCCTCATTGTAAGAGAGTCCCCAGCCCATTTCTGTACCAGATTTAATTCACAGTGTTAATTCTGAGCAGGCTGATTACCCTGGCTCAGTTAGCTTTACATAGAAGTGGGTAGAGAACATACTTGGCACAAAACATCAAAATCATCAGGCTGTGGGTGGAGTAACTTTCCTTAGAGAGGGTTGAGGGTGGCAAAAATGAAAACATGTAGGATAAATCAAAACACCAAGAGAAATTACATAGATGACATGCTGTGTTAGCGTCTTCATTTCAGCTCAGCTTTTCAAGATGGATTATTTCAACTCATTACATCTTAACTAGCCACAAGGGGAATAGATAACAGTGCTCTTATTAACTTAAAACATCATTTTTTACTTTAAAACAGTTACAAACATATCATGGTATAAAACACAGTATTCACATTCATTTGTTGATATAAAAGGCAGACATTCTCTGTTTTTTGTTTGTTTGTTTGTTTGTTTGTTTGTTTTTTAAGATGGGGTTTCACCATGTTGGTCAGGCTGGTCTTGAACTCCCAAGCTCAGGTGATCCGCCCGCCTTGGCCTCCAAAGTGCTTGGATTACAGGCGTGAGCCACCACGCCCAGCCAAAAGGCAGACATTCTCTAAGAATTCCCAGATTGGAATAAGACAGCATCAGGCTGTACCCAAGTTCTTTGGAGAACTTGTTCCCACTCCTCTGACTTACCTGCTAAAAGGGAGGAGCACTGGGTCTAAAGAAGGTTTGAGGATGTTTGTAGGAGTGTCAGGAGGTGCTGCGCTGGCAGAAATCCCAGAGTGAATGAAGAGTAAATCTCTGAGAGTCTTGAGACTTTTGCCTACAGTTTATCCTAAATAGACATAGCTGTATCTAAATCTTCCCAAATGTCCCCTTATCTTGCTTTACATTTCATGTTTTCTTTACTACTTCTGCTTCCTTCCCTACCTCCCAAGTCAGCAAAAATTCCATTACTAAGTGATGATAATGATAATGACGGTGGTTGCAGTAGTAAGGAATAGATTCCTACATTTCCAAATTCCAAGACATTGTGATATACATTATTCAACTGATGTTAGCTTTATTAAGGAGGAACTTTATTTCTAATTTACCCATGTGCAAATTGAAAGAGAGATTAGGTACATTGTTCCTGGTGATGATAGTCTTATGACTCCGGATCTGCTGCCCTTTCACTCTCAGACTTCGTCTACAACTCCTCTGTCCTTTGTTTCCTCAAAATGCTTATCTCGTGTCACAGAATACTGGTTTACAGATGTTTGTAAATGTTCTTATGTAATTTCACATTTTATCCTAATTAGACTGTGACTTTCTGGGGATATACCTTCTGTTGTCATAGAATCATGACTTTAAAAAAATGTTTGGTACCCTAAAATCAGTTGCTAGGGAAACAAGCTGAAAGCTCAGTTATAAATCTGTAAATGTGTCTATTAAAATCAAAGAAGAAAAAGGTGGAAGGAGAGAGAAGGAAGAGGAGGACAAGGAAGAGGAGAATGTAGAGCAGGAGAAGAAGAAAGCAGATCAGAACTGCTACGTCCCTCTTCTACCTGTCCTAGTGAAAATCCCAAGAGATGCTTCAGGTAATAGGAGAACTTAGTGCAGACAACATTTAGGGAGAGTCTTGTCAGTTTTAGTCATAGAAAGGCTATGAGTAAAAGCCAAAAACTGCATAGACTGTTTGGAAAGAATTTGTTTGGAAAACATTTACAGCATCTGGATAGAGTACAGAAAGAAAAGATAAATTGTAGAGGTTAGGAAAGTCAGGTTCACATTTCCTACATCACTCTTCCCCTAAGCCTGGGCAACACAGCACGGAAAAAGACATCCATTGTGTGGGGGAATGAGAGTAAAGTGAAAATCTGACTTTGTCTCAGACCCCAGCATCAGGATTGCCCCAGTGAAACCTAATACTAGGCCACCCCATAATCTCAGGCTGAGATGCCAGACTAACCTTCATAGCCCCAGGGTCCTGGTCAGCCCCTGTAGACTTAGCCTTCAGGTTAGCTCTGTAGACCCATTCAACAGTCCCATACAGTTGGACCCTACTGTTAGAATGGCTCATGTGGACACAGGATCCAGGCCTACCCAGTGGACCAAAGCTTCAAGTCTAATCCCATGGACCCAGGTACCAGGGCAGTCTCTGTAAACTCAGTCACCAGACACACTAGCCTGCTGACCCAGGCACCAAGCCAGCCTGCACAAAGACTACAGTAGCAAGCCTATCTGTGTACAGGCTTGATGTTCCACCCCAAAATCCCTGGACAATATGACTGGTAAAGAACTTTCACTGACAAAGCCAGTCTGTGATGACTAGAAGAGGCATCTACTTCTTCAAATGTGCAAACACCAATGAAAAACCACAAGAATCATTTTAAAAATTAAAAACACATTTTGTTCCACCAAAGGAACAAAAAAAACACCAAGTCTAAGGAAGGTAACTGAAACTTAAAAATCGAGATCTATGGACTGCCTGACAAAGAATTCAAAATAATTATGCTAAATATAGAAGCTGAATGAGCTATAATACAGATAGATAACCAAACAAAATCAGGAAAATAATATATTAATAAAATTGGAAGTTTAATAAAAAATAGAAACCATAAAAACCAAACAGAAATTTTAAAATTGAAGAACACAAGGATAGAACCGAAAAATTTCACAGAAGTCATCAACAACAGATTCAGTCAAGGAAGAGAAAGAATCAGTGAGCCTATACAAAAGATGGGTCATTTGAAATTACCCAGTCAGAGGAACAAAAAGAAAAAGAAAAAAAAGAGCAAAGGCCTATGAAACTTGAGGGACACCAGAAAGCAAAACAATGTGTGCATTATGGAAGTCCCAGAAGTAGCACAGGCAGAGAAAGGAGAGAAGAGCTTATGTAAAGAATGACAGAAAACTCCCCAAATCTGGAGAGGGAAATGAACATCCAGATCCATGATGCCCAAAAAAATTCAAATAGATTAAATAATAAAGAGATCTTCACTGAGACATAATTAAATTCTCAAAAGTCATAAATAAAGAGATCAATCTTTTAATGACAAAGTCTCTCAACAAATTAGGTATAAAAAAATGGACCTCAACATAATAAAGGTTATGTGACAAACCCACATCTAACATCATACTCAATAGTGAAAAACTGAAAGATTTTCTTTTAACATCAAGAACAAGACAAGGATGGCAACTCTTCCCACTTCTATTCTATATAATATTATAAGTCCTAGCCAGAACAATTTGGAAAGAAAAAGAAATAAAAGATATTCAAATCAGAAAAGAAGTTAAATTGGCTCTGTTTGCAGATGATGTAAGCTTATGTGTAGAAAACCTGAAATACTCCAAAAAAAAAAGAAAAAAACTGTTAGAACCAATAGACAAACTCAGTAAAGTTAAAGGACACAAATTAACATACAATCAATCTCTGTTTCATACATTAACAATGAACCACATGGAAAATAAATCAAGAAAACAACCCCATTTACAATAGCTACCTGAATTAAATACTTAAGAATAAATTTAACCAGAGTTGAAAGAGCTGTTCACTAAAAACTATAAAACACTGATGAAAAAAATTGAAAAAGATACAAATAAATAAAAAGATATTTAATGTTAATTGGAAAAATTAATATTTAAAATTCCATACAATCCAAAGTGATCTATGGATTAAATGCAATTTCTATCAAAATGTCAATAATATTTCTCACAGAAATAGAAAAAAAAAATGGTTAAAAAATATGTATAGAACCATAAAGGATCTCAAATAGCCAGAACAATCTTAAGCAAAAGAACAAAGTTGGAGGTTGATTTCCAAATATGCTGCAAAGCTAAAGTAATTAAAACAGTATAGTACTGGCATAAAAACAGACATATAGACCAAAGCAACAGAATAGAGAGTTCAGAAATAAATACATGCATTTATTCCGAAATGCATGTCAACAAATATTCCAAAAGGACACTATGGGGAAAGGACAGTCTCCACAACAAATGGTGTTGGAAAAACTGAGTGTCAATATGTAGAGGAATAAAACTGAACCCTGTCTATCTAAAACATACACATAATTCAACTCAAAATAAAGACTTAAACATATGACCTCAAACTGTAAAACTACTGGAAAAAAACAAAAGAGAAAAGCTATGTTGACTGGGGAATGTTTTTTTGGATATAACTCCAAAGCACAGTTTTTTAGATATGACTCTAAAGGCAAAAATAGACAAATAGTATGGCATCAAACTAAAAAGCTTCTGCATAGCAAAGGAAAAGAATCAACAGAGTGAAGAGACAACCTACAGAACGGGAGAAAATACTTGCCAAACATACATATAGTAAGCGGTTAATATCTAAATTATGTGAATAACTCAAATACTTTAATATTAAGAAAACAAATAACCCAATTAGCATAGAATCTAAACAGACATTTCTCAAGAAAAGACATACAAAAGGCCAACAGGCATATGAAAAGGTGCTCAACATTGCTAATCATCAGGGAAATGCAAATGAAAGCCACAAGGAGATATCACCACACACATGTTAGAATGGCTATTCTCAACAAGATCAGCAATAACAAGTGTTAATGAGAATCAGAAAGACCAGCAATAAGTATTGGGAAGAATGTGGCAAAAGAGAACTCTTGTACACTGTTGGTGGGACTGTAACTAGGTACAGTCAATATGAAAAACAGTATGGTGATTCCTCAAAAAATTAAAAATAGAACTACCATATGACCCAGCAATCCCACTTCTGGGTATATATCCAAAGGAAATAAAGTCAGTAAGTCAAAGAGATGTCTGCAGTCCATGTTCATGGTGACATTATTCACAATAGCCAAGATGTGGAATCAAATTAGTATCCATTGGCAAATAAGTGAACAAAGAAAATGTGGTGTGTATACACACAGTGGAATACTATTCAGCTTTATAAAAGAAAATCTTGTCGTTTGTGATGAAATCATGTATCTGAAAGACATTTTTATAATGTGAAATAAGCCAGACACAGAAAGACAACTTCTGTATGATCTCACTTACATGTGAAATCTAAAACATTCAAACTTGTAGGAGAAGGGAGAATGGTGGATACCAGGGGCTACAGGGTGGGAGAAATGAGAAGATTTTGTTCAAAGTGTCCAAAGTTTCGGTTATGCAAGATGAATATATTCCGGAGATCTGCTATACAGCATAGTGCCTATAACTAATGGTACGACTGTACTGCATACTTAAAATTTGCTAAGAATATAAATCTTAAATGTTCTCACCACACAAATACACATATATGAAAAATGGTAACTGTGAGGTGATTAATATGCTAATTATCTTCATCATGGTAATCATTTCACTCTGTATATCAAGATAGCATGTTGTACACCTTAAATAGATATAATATTTATTCTCAGTTATACCTCAACAAAACTTTAAAACAACAAGAATATGCATTTGTATGTAAGTTAATAATTTATTAGAATTTTGATTATTGTATCTATATTCTTAAGGATTTACATATTCAAAGTTAGCTATACAAAAAAAAGTAGATATCTCTATCAGCAAAATGGAGAATCATCTCAAGTTAAGGGTTACTTTATGTCAAATATATATGCAAATATATGTTTGGGATTTTTTTGTAAATAAAAGTGGGGTATATGAAAGATCCATAATTTTCACATCTTTTAACAATCTATCATTGATGACTTTTCAGTGTAGTTAGGTTACCCTTAATTTTTAAATGATTTATAATCTAGTTAACCAATCACACACTGAGTAGCATTTAGATCTTTGCCATTACAAAATATTATTGAATGGGAAGTTTATTTACCTTACGTATTAGCTTCCTAGGGCTTCCATAACAAATTATCACCAACTTGGTGGTTTAAAACAACAAAAAGACATTCTATCACAATTGTGTAGGCCAAAAGTCTGAAGTCCAGGTGTTTCCAGGGCCATGCTCCCCTCCAAAGTCCATAGGAAAGAATCCTTTCTTGCCTATTTCAGCTTCTGATAGATCCAGGCATTCCTTGGCTTATGGCAACATAACTCCAATCTCTGCCTCCAAGATCAAATGGCCTTCTCTCACTGTGTCTTATCTACTTGTCTTCTCTTAGAAGAACACTTGTCATTGGATTGAGAATCCACCATAATCCAGGATAATCTCATCTTGAGACCCTTAATTACATCAAAAAGACCTTTTTTTCTAAATAAGTTCACGGTACAGGTTCTGGCTAGACAGGTCTTTTTCTGGGGTGGGATGTACTATTCAACCCACTACACTTTATAATATATGTGAAAAGAGTCCATAAGATTTTGTTAAAAGTGACTTAACTAGATAATAAGATATTTACATTCAAACTGTGATAGATACATCACCAATTCTGGATATTACTGGTTTTTTTCATGTTTGCTAATAAGAGTTTAAAATGTTACCTTGTCTTAATTTGCACTTTTTGATAATTAACAAGACAAAACATTTTTTGTGCAATCATTGGGATTTTCTATTTTTTCATCTGGCTCATATTCTTTGCTCATTTCTATTGTGTGTGTGTGTGTGTGTGTGTGTGTGTGTGTGTGTGTGTGTGTGTGTTTTATTTTACTAGTTTTTACTTTTTGATTTGCAGTTGCTCTTGATTGCTGGGATTTGGATATATAAAATGGAGAAAGGTGAATATTTTTAAGCTTGATTCCCATTTACTCTGGAGGGCCTGGATGTAAACACTTCAGGTCCGGAATCTGAGTGATAAGCTACGGCTTTCTATTTTGGGTACCCAAGCAGGCCTCTGGTCACCACTACTGAAGCTTGTTTGCTTGTTTGTCCCGGTCAAGTAGGACTCTAGTCAATAGTCTGTCTCCATTAAGCAGTATAACATAAGAGCTAAAAACATAGACTCTGCATCAAACATGCCTTGAAGAAAACAATGTGTCGATTACTGAGCTACTTTGGATAAGTCAACTTTGCACAATCTGCTCCCTCATTTGCAAAATGAGAAATGTTTTTCAAAAAGAAAAACTTTTGTACCTGTTTTTCTGCAAAGAATGTTCTCTCCTGTCTAATTTTTGTCAAATATTAGCTTCAAAGAGAGACTTTCCTGAAGATTCTTGAGAAGTCATCATTTACTTTCTTACCTCAATCAATTTCTACTCTTTCATTCTATTTTCTTTTCCTATTTATTGCTAACTGAAATTAACATGTTTATTGATTTGTTGAATGGATTATCGATCATCAGTCCTCTCACCATCTACCACCTTAATGCTGGTCCCCTAAAGATTGTGATCTACTGTATCCTCAGTACCTAAAATGTCTGACACTTAGTAGAGGCTCAAAAGATATTTTAATAGATTAATGAATTACTAATGAATGAAGGTAAATAGCCTGATGCACATCAAATGCTTAAAAGTGATGAGAGGCCATATCTCAACCTCTATAATTCTACAATATTCAACACAAAAATATAACCTGTTAACAAGTACCTGGGCTCTCAAATCCTCTTTCAGGCCAAATGTATTGGGTTTGTATAGCCATAGTCACTGTCTACTGAGAAGATACTTTCTGATTTTTAAATTCTCTAGCTATCTGAAGGTAGAGAATTCTGCAGTTATTACTTGGTGTTGATCAAAAATGTTTAACATTTTAGTATGGCTGAACATTTTGGCCTACAACACAGTACAACACAGTAAATGTTCAAAGAAATGAACACAGTTGATGCTTGCTCTGTATGTTACATTACCTCTATTCTTTTCAACTTCATTTTATGGATTTAAAAAAAAATAAAAAGACATTGAGTGATCTTAGGGAAAACTTAAATTTCACTGCTCTCAGTTTTCCTATCTTGCTTGTTTAGGTCAGGGAGTAAATCAACATCGTGCAGTTTTACACACAATGCTAGCTCCATTTGCTCATTTGAAACCAAATTCACAGATGAGCACCATATCAAAAATTTCTGATCTGTGTTTTATTTGCCAATATCCACTTCATTCCATCTTTAAATCTGAGTCACAACTGCCTATATTTGCACTATGCCAAAGGTGCATGGTGTCTTTCATTTTGAAAGACAGGAGAGTTCTGGCTTTGAGATCATTCTTGACTATTAACACATTTCAATAACATTCACCCATTTTAATCCAACATGCTTATTCATCTTCAGTTATTTTATTTGTGTTTGTTTTTAAATGGCAGCTCCCAGTGTGATTTTCAGAGAAGAATGATTTAAAGTTCATAAAATGTCATCACACATTTCCATTTTCTCTAGCAAACTACCCAGGAAATCAAGATGAAAGTCAAACCTAAATCACTTAAACTTTTTATAAAACACCACATAAAATTACTAGAAATTCCAATTTCCAAAGATCTTATATAGTTTTGCTCACACTTTTCATTAGTGAAACTTCTATTGTTCAAAAATCCAAAAGATGTCAATCTTAAAAAGTTACTTAAATTGGTTATATTGATTTCTGTGGGTACTATGTGTCTTCCGGTCCAACCAGAGAAAAATTTCTCAACAGTAAATTCGACATCTATTAACTTATATGATGTCTTTGGTGAGTATGTGCTCAAAATCTTTGCTAATTTCAATCTAATTTCCTTATATGAAAAGTAAATGTGCTTACTTACATATGTGATAAAATGATAAAATAGAAACCAATTTTGAGTTATTTTATATAATAAAAACTGATTTGTTTGCTGGGTAAGAAAATTAGATTTCTAAAAGAAACAAAAGAAAATGAGATATAATACATGCAAAAAAAATCGTTTGGTAATAAAGACAAAATTTCAGGAGACTTTAAGGAGATCTGAAATCAGAGACCAAAATGTCAGAAAGAGTGGTTTTCCAGACATTTGGACTTCAAGGATTAGTAATTGTTTTTTAAGGAATCAGCATAACTTCATATAAAGAAAAATTTTTTAAACCAGTAAAAATGAGGAAGGATATAATCTCGACAAGAATAGAGCTTTTAATAAATTGAATAAACATAAATTATTTTATGAAAGAAATTACAAATTCTTCTTATTTTCCTCATTTACTCTAAAGTAAAACCTCATCACAGACAAGCACTAATCCAAACCATTTTTGACATCAGCCTTCTAGAGAACCTCAGGAATGTACAAGATGCTTCTGAGATTTGCTTTCCCTGTATTAAAAATCTCTTTTCAAGGAGTTTCAGGCCTTCTGATCAAACATAAGCAGAAACCTTACTGTGAAATTAATAACTTTAATTTAGGCCAAAGTCACATCAGAGAACAAATATCTACTGATGTTTTAGTTATCAGATGGCATACTGAATAGTATGTCCCCTTACTAAGAATCTTTTCATAGGTACTCATACCACTTGTTAAGATCTGATCCAACCCTTGGTAAAACACTGAGGGCATTCAAGAGTGAGGTGAGGTATGAACAAATATTTTCTGAACTGCATATATTTTGATCTAGGTAATTTTGTTATTTAAACTCACATTAAATCACAAAAATATTGTCAGTAGATATTACTAACAATACTGAGTTTATAACACAATAACAGATTTGAGGTTTACTGAGGAAAAATTGCCAAAGACAACCCCACAACTGGAGGGCATCAGAACCGTAATTCATTCTTTGATTGAATTCAATATGATGCATTAAGCATTCTGTACTGCTAACTTTGTTTTACCATTACTTACAATCCTCACCTGTGAGGGCTCATATATCTCTTGTCTAGAATAACCATTATGCTATCAAAATGTAACCCTAGGCTGCTGACCTTGCTTTCTCAACAAATCTGATGAACTTCTGCAAATTTACAAACACCTCCCAAAGAGTACTCCTCCCCTTTTAATACACATCACTTCACAATAGCAATGCCTTTACCCAAAACCATGATGGAGAACATTGTTATCGTTTGGAGATATCTATCAAGCCTTTCACCAGGCTTTATCTCTCTCTTTCTCTCTCTCTCTCTCTCTCTCTCTCTCACACACACACACACACACACACACACACACACACACACACACACCCCTACTCAGTTTTGGTGTCTTGTAAACATCCTTTGAGAAGCAATCACATATATGGACCCATTTAATTGTACTGGACTACAGAGTTAGTTCAGGAAAGCCATGGAAGATTAGCAAGAGTTCAGTTGCCAGATATATGAATCGATGCATGCAGAGCTACAGCCATATGATGCACCCCTGGCTTCTTAGGGTTGTAGAGACACTGTGAGCATTGTCACCAATCCTTCACAAAATTTACACGGAAGTATCCATCAAAAAAGACAAAAGCAGCACATGACATGGAAAAAAAGTAATACAAATGATTAGAGACCCCTTCTGACTGCCCAAACTCTGAATAGTCATAGTCCCATGTATAGACCAAGGACAAGATTAATAAATATCATAAACATCTACTGTATTTCTGTGACTCTCAAAGGGTAAAACTGCAAGAATATATTTAAGTCCTGGCATTGTCCACATGTTCCCAAGAAGGTATATGTATTTCTACCCAAATCCCAACACCCCAGTAATGAAGTATTAATTTCCACTTCATAGTTACTAAGTAGAACATATCAGGTACCCCACTTCTCTCATTCCCCATGCCACAGCTAGCCTGGAACCTTCCATATATTGGCTATGGTTAACAATATCACAATGAATATGGAGTACAGACATCTCTTTGACCTACTGATTTCATTTCCTTTGGATATATACCCAGAAGTGGGATTGCTGGGTTATATGACAGTTATATTTTTAATTTCTTGTGGAATCTCCATATTGTTTTCATACTGACTGTACCAATTTATATTCCCACCGGAAGTATACAAGAGTTCCCTTCTGCACATTCTCTCTAACACTTATCACTGGTCTATTTTGATTCTCATTAACACTCATTATTGCTGATCTTTTTGGGAATAGCCATTTCAGAGCTTTTGTGTGAAAGAGAAGTTTTTTGCTAAGTTGTCAATATATTTGGGAAATCTTATAACAGCAATTTAGACTACTCTACAAATACAAGTCCATTAACCCAATATTTTTCCCATTACAACACTGGTGACTAACTAGAATTACAGGAAAATCAACTGTCAAGACTTTTGCATGTGTTATTTCTCATAATAACCCTTTGACATAGGTAGTATTATTATCTTCATTTCATAGCTGAGGATTCTGGATCATAGACTTAAACATACAGTGACAAGCAATAAAGCTTTAAAGATTAGGAGAATATCTTCAAGACCTAGAACTAAGGGAAGAGTTTTTATGTTTGATACCAAAAGCATGATCCATAAAAGAAAAAAAAATTTGGTAAATTAGACCTCAGCAAAATTAAAATCTTTGCTCTGCAAAATATTCTGTTAGGAGGATGAAAGACAAGATATGACCTGATAGAAAATATTTGCAAACCACATATCCAACAAACAACATGAATCTAGAATATTTTTTTTTAAACTTTCAAAACTTAACAAGAAGAACACAAAAACCCCAATTAAAAAGTAGGCAAAAGAGCTGAAAAGACACTTCACCAAAATAGATATACAGATGGCAAATAAGTACATGAAAAGATGTTCAACACCCTTAACAATCAAGGAAATATAAATTACAACCATGATAAGATACCACCACACACCTATTAAGTCAGCTAAAACAAAAAATAATAATACCAAATGCTGGTGAGGACACAGAGAAACTGTGATACTCATACATTGCTGATAGAAACGTAAAATCATACAGCTATTCTAAAAAATAGTTTGGTAATTCCCGTTAAAACTAAAAAATGGACTTAACCATATGTCTCAGCAGTTGCACTTTTAGCATTTATCCCAGAGAAATGAAAACCTATTTTTACACAGAAATATATACAAAAATACTTGTAGCAATTTTATTTATAGTAGCTAAACATTGGAAACCACCCAAATGTTCCTCATTGAACAAATTATTTAAAAAACTGTGATACAGCTATACCATGAAATAATAAACAAAAAGAAATATAGATCCTCACAACTTAGACTCACTTCAAGAAAGTGATGCCGAGTCCAAAAAAGCCAGCCTCAAAAGTTTGCATACATTCATGCATCACTTAATGACAGAGATTCATTCTAAGAAATGAGTCCTCAGCAAATTTAGTCATTATGTAAACATCATGGAGGGTACTTACACAAATCTAGATAGTATAATCTACCATAACTGCAGTAGGTTATAACATATGGCCATATCTGGGGTATATGATATAGCCTGTTGCTCCTAAGCTACAAACCTGTAAAACATGTGACTGTACTAAATACTATAAGCATTGTAACAGAATAGTATATATTTGTGTATCTAAACATAGAAAAGATACAGTAAAAATATAGTATAAAAGAGAAAAATGGCATACCTGTATAGGGCACTTATCATGAATAGAGCTCACAGGACTGGAAGTTGCTCTGGGTGGGTCAGTGAATGAATGGAGAATGAAGATGAAGGCCTAGGACATTACTGTACACTACTGTAGATTTTAGAAACACTGTGCACTTAAGCTACACTAAATACATCAAAATTTTTCTTTCTTCAATAATAAATCTTAGCTTACTTTAATTTTTTTACTTTATGAACTTTTTAGATTTTTTAACTTTTTAACTTTTGTAATAATACTTAGCTGAAAACACAGATACATTGTACAAATATATAAAAAGTATTTTCTTCATATCCTTAGTCTGTAAGCTTTTTTCTATTTTTAATTTTTTTTGAATTTTTAAATGTTTTTATTGTAAACTAAGTGAAAAACACACACATCAGCCTCAGCTTACAGAGGAGGAACAGGATCATTAAGAGGTCACTAGGTGACAGGAAATTTTTAGCTACATTATAATCTTATAGGACCACCACATACACAGTTCATCATTGACCAAAACATCATCATACAGCACATGACTATACTGCAAAATTTCATTTTTTAATGTTAGTGAAATAATATAATTATACTTGCTGATTACATTGTTGATGAATATAGATGAAGAACAGATTAGTGATTATCAGGGGTTTCATGTGCTCTGGGCTTACACACTAACATAGAAATCTGAAAGATTTATTTAACATTAATTAAAGAGAAATTATGTTGGATATCCTCTTTTTGGTTTGTTTTTCATTTGCATCCAAGACCAGACAATAATAGTTGACCAATAAAGGAGGTCCCCAAACCTTGCCAAAAGTAGTCAACATTTTGGCAAGACAGCTTTTTATGTGTAATATAAAAGTTATCACCTATCTAGTTACATTTCTAGTGACATTTTGACATGTAATCCAAGTAAATTTCCCTATTTAAAGAGAAATTGTTTTAACAAGTTAAGTGAAGTTACTTAACAAGATGTTAAGTAAATTTAGAAGAATATTAAAGTACTATTACTTAAAGTCTATAGTAGCAAGATTTTATTTCATTCCATGATGGCTAAACATTAGTCCAATGTTTCAAGAATGAAAAATAAAAAAGGCCTCATGAAGTAAATGTCAGCTTTGATTATTTATTACACATTTGGGGTAATACACAAAGTATGTGATTCCTTTGAAAGGAATAGGAAATCATCATAAAGGGGTGATGGGGAGCTGAGGTTATAGATGAGGGTTTGGAGAGCAGATCTGAACTCAGACTGTCCTGAGGTCAACTCTTCCACTGGTTCGCTATGTGTCCTGGGACACTGACTTAAGACTTAGTTTCTCCACTGCAAAATGGGAAAATAGCATCTACCTCTGAGATTTGTGGTGATGATTGCAAATGAAGTGCTTTACCTGCTTCTTAGAACATGGAACGTGTTCTGCCTATTATCTATATCATCACTATCATCAGGCAAAATTGCTCCATTTATCTTAAACTGTCAATCAACAGGGATTTGGTTTTCAATTCTGATATTACATTAAAAAATTTAATTAAAGAAGTTTCATAAAAGTAATGTCCTAAAATATTTAGGTTCTGGATCAAAACATCAATAGTTGTCCTGTTATTAGTGGTAAAACATCAATACAATCAGAGAAATAAGAAAAATGTCAGCATGCTTCTTTTCAGAGTGACAGAGAGCTTAATTCTTCTCACAATTATTGATAGATACCAATCTAAAATTGTACCTAGAACTTTAAACACATGGGAAACCAAAAAAATGATTCCTCTTTGAGACGCCAAGGCTGGCAGATCACTTGAGGCCAGGAGTTGAAGACCAGCCTGGTCAACATGACAAAACCTTGTCTCTACTAAAAATACAAAAATTAGCTGGCAGGGCGGTGCACACCTGTAGTCTCAGCTACTCTGGAGGCTGAGGCAGGAGGATCTCTTAAACCTAAGAGACAGGAGTTGCAGTAAGCCAAAATTGCACGGCTGCACTCCAGCCTGGGTGACAGGTGAGACTCTGTCTTAAAAAAAAAAAAAAAAAAAAAAATCACTTTTACTTCTTGAGTGTTATCAAAACAAACCCAAACCAAATGCACAAAAGTTCTAGATATTCAGAAGTCCTCTGTTCTACCTCATCCATATTCTGTACGATTGTTATTGCAGAGTGTGATGGAGGAGAAGCTATCCTCAGCACAGGATTTTGGTAGAATGAGAATAAAAATTTAAGCAAAATATGAATTCCTCCAAAATAAACATAAAAATCTTCAAAGGATAACCCAATTTTTATTGATTTCATAAGCATCTCTCTAATTGTAACTGTCAGTGTAAAGAATTTCACAATATCTGAAAATATCTAATAGATACTAAAAACCATTTTTTATATTACTTAATTTTCACAAGGGAACAGTAAATATAACCTCTTGTTGGGTAATACTGGGTTATCCTTGAGGCAAAAAATAAGGCCAAATTAATCAACAAACGTAGAATGAAAAAAAATAGAACTCTCCAGTTCTACTTTCACCTACTCTCAGAAAGTTCCACAGTCTCCAAAATTCTTTCATTGCTCTGTGAACTAGCACGTTGGCTAAGTGACAGGAGACTGCCATTCTCCTCCTGTCACACTCTGGTGATGCTTTTTCAAAGCCAAAATCTGCAATTCTGCCACCAAAGCCATAGCTCCCTACTGATGGCCCCACTATAGGCGGATAAGCTGCCAGTAACAAGCATGCCAGCATTTAGTACTCTGCATATCATACAAAGATTCATGGGAAATGCCTCAAGTTTTACTCAGCATGAGTGATGAGGTGGAGTTGGAGGTCAATCAGAAGGTGGAGGCAGTCTACCATACTCAGGGTCTGTCATTTTCCATGAACAAAAACTATCTCATCTGTCTATTCCCTCAGGACCAGTCCCTTCTTGAAAGGCTCTTCATTGTCTCTTGAAAATAGTCTGTGAAAGTGCCAAACTACCAGCTCTCCAGATGTGACTGAATCTTAAGGTGAATTAAATTTAGACTTAGCTTGGAATCCCTGTCATAACAAATCATATAAAGTGCATGTGCACGCGTGCGCACACACACACTCAGACACGTAAAACCCATCCTAGGCAGTTCCAAAAAGGTTCGAGTACCACTTTCCATGTATCAGGCTTACAAGGTGCCAGGAACATACAGTTCCTAAACTTGAGGAGCTTGCAGCCTGCTGGTAGCCAAAATGGTACAGGCAGAAGGATGTAAGCGCTCAAGGCTTACATAAATCTGTTCTTGGATAAGGAATAAAGCACCAAAATCAGATGGCCTTGCATTCCTCTCTAACACAATCTCATCAAGTCAGCAAGATCCATAAAAATGTGAGGTTACAGTACAGTTTTTTACAAAAAAATTACTCTGAGCTATTTGAAATGGTTGTAAAACTAAAAAATAAAATTTAACCCATAATATTGTTGCCTTTATTTGGGTTGTTAAGATTCTAGGGTTTCACTGGTAGAGAAGAGCCACGCAAATATATTCACTGATTTGTATGTTAATGTTCTGCCAACATGCAGGATCTATCAAAAAAATCCCACTTTGCAAAACATCTGTACTTTTGTAGAAAAAAGGAAGATACTGTCCACTATACCCAGTTCTTTACATTTCCCTGTATCATGTTATCATAGATTAGTAACTAATTCCCCTGTGTCCACTATTTTTACTTCTATAAACAATATTGCAATAAACATCATTAAACTAAATATTTGTATATTTCTTAGCTTCATATAAATGTCCAGAGTAAAATTATCTATCCAGTAGGCATGTAAATAATTAAGACCTCAATACATATTATACTCCAGAAAAATGATACCAATTTACAGATGAGACTGCATATTTTTTAGAAAATTTCTTAAGAAAAAAATTAACTATTGGAAGTGTTGCTTTCCTAGGAAAATATCTTACATGCAAGGAAGAAAAATGTCGGATGAAGGTAAGAGGCATGTAGTATGATACCCTTAACAGAAAAAAAAATAGTTGCTGGGTTTAAAATTTATGTGAATCAGATTGTGCTGTCAACTGTGTACTTACGTTCTTCTCTTGAACATTTTGTGCACACATGCCTGTAGCAGGATCCCTTCCCTAACCCTCCTTCTTGTTACCTATATTCTTCATCTCCTGCAAATATCCCACTTTGACAAATCTAGCAGCTTTAGGGTTTTTTTAATTAATTTTATGAAGCACATATTTGGTATGGTCCTAATTATTTGTTCCTCACAATTTAGCATTTATTTTTATCTCTATGTAATACTTGTATTCATGTAATATAATTATACTCCACTGAGTTTAGGCCATTACATGTTTCAGAATAGGCACGAAGTTTTAAACATTCTTGTTTTTGAGGCCAGACACAGTGGCTCACGCCTATGATTCCAGCACTTTTGGAGGCCAAGGCAGGTGGCTCGCTTGATCCCAGGAGTTCAAGCCCAGCCTAGGCAATATAACAAAACCCCTGTCGCTACAAAACATTTTTTAAAAATTCTTGTTTTCAAAACTGTGTAACTTCACATGTGTCCTCCAGCATTCAGATGTTGAAACTTAATCATCAACTGATAGTATTAGCAGGTGGGGCTTTTAAGAGGCAATGAAGCCAGGAGGTCGAATGCTAGTAGATGAGAGTAGGACCCTCATAAAAGGGCTTGCTGGAATGAGTTTGTTCTCTTTGGCTCTTCTGCCATGTGAGGACCCAGCGTTCCTCCCTTTTTTTGCCTTCTGTCCTTTCCACTGTGTGAGGATGTCTAGATTTTGTCTATTAACAAAAATACAGTTAAAAATTAATAAACGTTTTCATGGCATACTTCTTAGTGGGAAAGTAAGCATTGTCTCTGGTCTGACAGCTGTTTGAAATCCTATGTGGATTTTTCCTGAAGAAAACAATCCGCAATCACAATTCCAGGGTTTCTCCAGACACAAGAAGTAACTTGTATACCACTGTGATTCTCGTTTCTCTAATGACTACCATATCACTTACTGAGTTTCTACTATGTGCGGTGCTTTTCAAATATTTCCACAGTTTTAGTCCATCTGACAGCTCTATGAGGCAAGTCACAGCCCATTTTACAAATGAGAAAACGGTGGCTCATTTAAGTTAAGCAAATAGAGTCCAGATTTGATTCTTACCCCAGAGTCCCAGCATTTAACCACCAAAATCACTATGGCAAATGATTTTCTTGTGCTAAGAAAAAGAGTAAAGATTATAACCTGTCATTCAAACTGAAATTTTCAAACTTTATGACATAATTTTAGTTATATGATCAGAATTTCTGGCATTCCAAATAACGTAACTCATGCAATGGTTTCACATAGTTAAGTTACCTTTAGTCTTGGTTGATTTTTGCTGCTATAACAAAATATCTGAGACTGGATAATTTATAAAGAACAGAAATACATACTGGAAAGTCCAAGATCAGGGTGCCAGCAGGTCTTGGGTCTGGTAAAGGCTCATTTGTCATAGACGGTGTCTCCTAGACATCCTCACACAGTGGAAGGGACAGAAGGCAAAAAAGGGAGGAACGCTGGGTCCTCACATGGCAGAAAAGCCAAAGAGAACAAACTCATTCCTGCAAGCCCTTTTATGAGGGTCCTACTCTCATCTACTAGCACTCGACCTCCTGGCTTCATTGCCTCTTAAAAGCCCCACCTGCTAATACTATCAGTTGATGATTAAGTTTCAACATCTGAATGCTGGAAGACACATCCAGATCTCAGCATCTCTCAATAAAGAATAGGGAGGTTCCACAGCACCCATCATTTACTGAAAATATTTTCCAACTCAAATACAGCATGGAGAGCAAGCTTTTAAAATAAATTGAGGGGCGTCTGGGTCAAGATCACTAATGGAACACAGGTGTTTATTTCATAGTCTTCACTGAACACTATTAAAATGAGAGTGAAGGAATTTTAAACAATAAACCCCCAAAAATAAGAGACCTGGCATAGAGAAAAATCAGTATGAGAAAGCACATTGTAAATTTCTGGAAGATGAAAAGGAGATAGAGGTAGACTGCCAGATAAAGAGGAGCTGCCAAGAAGAGACCCTAGTATAAATGCCTTTGCAAACCCTGTAGGGTGCCAGTCAAGGAAGGCAAATTCCACAAAGGCACAACTGTAAAGCAGGGGTAAAAAGAAGGGGGTTCCTCAAAGGTCTCTAAGACCAGCTCCTCCTTTTCCTTCCCCACCCCATGCAAAGAAGGACTAACAGGCAGGAGGTCTGCAAGCTGCAGGCAGAGGACACCTGGGCTGAATGAATGAATAAGCAGAAGCAACTGGCACAACAAAACATGCCAGAGTTCCAAGACCGAAAGCTGAGTTGAAGTGGAAAAACAAAATAGGGATGAAAAAAAGGTTCTATTTCCTATATATTTCCTTCATATTCTAAATTAATGCCCTACTCTCTGTGATAATCGTATTAATTCATGCTAACGTTTTCTTCCTTCAGTCTCCCATTAAGACATGATATCCCCAGAGAAATTATAACAGCTTCAGGAAAGCATTCCTATGGGCTCTCTCATCTGCTCCTAAGACGAAGGTCATCAAGTTAGTATTTAAAATCATGAGGTGGTCTCTGAATTGCTTTGCTGTGACAGCTATAAGGATACTAGGCCTATTTTGAAGAACAGGCTGGGGGGCACATCTTCCCAGAAGCTACCCATGCAAGAAAATACCCATTAACAGAGAAGAAAATTAATAAAAGGATCCTTAGGAAATTTTAAGTTATAAATAATTACAAAAGACCAGCAACTGAACTACAAACATCCTCTAACTATTTTTTTAAACCATCTCCTTATTTTCATGAAGTTCATGTAGCAAAATAAAGCAGATGATTCTCTAATGTAATTCCATCACTAATATCACAGTCTATTTGTCATTCCCTTAGGGGAGCCGTACTTGGGACAGAACAACTAGATACATAATTGTAATTCTCACAATGAGAACCTAGAAAATATTTCGCCGCACGTACAGTATGCTATAAATGTCACTGTGAAAGCACAGCTCGGTTAAAGCCTGCAATCCATCTATCTCCCTTCTGTTATTCACCATCACACAAAGCTATATCAAAAGATCCATTCAAACAGTGAGTCTCAGACTTACATTATCAGCAGACACTGCTTTAATTAGCAGTGGATTTCAAAGGACTGGATGGCTTCGAGAACTTGATTTGAACCATAAAGTAGAAATCTGGATCCTTATCAGTTTCACTTCTCAACTCTCAGCTCCCCTCCCCGGGTTCCAATAGATACAGCCCTCATTTTTCTTAATGTAAGAAAGAAAATAATGAAAATGGTGGCTAGGCTTTGGCAATACTTGTGAGTCCACTTTTTCCTTAACCACCAGTGATGCAGAGGGGCTAAAATTAAGGTTGCAAAGGGACTAAGATATCTGTGTCAGGTACGTTGCAGGGAGTGGTAAGAATGACAAAAAAAGAATGAATAAGAGCTAAAGAAACCATTTTCAAAATAATATTTAACACATAGATTTTATATATGTCTGTGTGTATATTAATTTTTATTCCAAATGGAAACACAGCATCCACTTCATTTTAGGTTAAGTGTGAGAAAATAAAATGCTTTATTTTGGATGTTTCATTACAAACATTAAGGCACTTACATTCTACTTTTTTCATTTATTCCACAATATTTACCCATGATCCAATTCCTGAATCTTTGTTATTTCTCAGTGAAAACATAGATAAATATGTAATTTAATTCTTGAGTACTGAACTGTGAACTTTCTATTCTAAGAGGAAGGTTTCATCTAATAACAAGGACTTCTATTTTACATTTGATCAGTGATAATATAAAAATAGAAACTATTTTAAGATTCCTAATATTTGAATAAATAGGCATCATTTAGTACGGAGAGAATTTAGTAAATCCACAGCCAGGCAGCACTTTTGACAGATGTATAAAATGCTAAAGAGCATAGCAGTCTTTTCAAACCCAATCGAACCTTTCACTTTGTAGATAAAGAAGCCAAAGATTAAGTGATATATCAAAGGCCACACGAGCACAACTTTAACTGTAATACCAGTCTCTTGGAATCAGATCAAACATGCTCCTCACCATACTAGTTGACACTCAGGGAGAGATAGAAAACCCCTTTGGAATAAGAATCCTTGTCACCATAAACACACACACACACACACACACACAGAGAGAGAGAGAGAGAGAGAGAGAGAAGACACAGATTCTTCATTTAGAGTTTCATAGGTATGTCAATTAAACACCTGTACACACCCGCTTTTTCGTTTTTCCATTTCTCCTCATTCTGCCATTATGCACATTCGGTCTTTAATTCTCACTGCTTAGCAATTTCCCAATGAGCCTCATCATCCACCACTGTCAGCATATTTCCTCTCCTCTCCTGTTCTTTAAATTTTATACTATAGATTCTTCTGGAATTTTTAAATTTTTATTTGTTATTGGCTCAAAGGAGAAGAGGCGAGAAACAAGACAGAATTATTTCTTATGCAAAAGAGATTTAGGTTTTTCAACTGTTTAGTTTTTCACTTTGGTCTGCCAAATAATCAGAATTTGTGGTTACTATTTACAACTATACTTCACCTGGGGTAAGATCAGAATGTTTTAATTACTCATAATACTTGAGGGTTGTCTCAGTTTTTTGGAGAACATTATCTTAATTATCAAATCTCTAACATCTGGTGCAGAGAGATCAATCCTATAATTCCCTTATTGACATCTCAGAAATGTCTTACCTCCCTAAGAAAGGAAAAGATTAATTATTTTTTCTAAAAATTCAGGAGTGACACAGGGTTCAGAAACTCGGAGTATCCTGGCTCTAAATTCCCTCCAGTTGCCTTCCAGTTAAGGGATGCTTACTGAGAAACTTAACATGAAATTTTGGTCTCTACCGCCCATTTGTTTAATGATAATAATTATTTCCACAGGGTATTTTAGATGTCAACTCTGGATGCCATCTCTGGAGAAAAGTGGATAATAAATTTAAAATATACCAATGATGAATGGGCCATCGTGGGCAATGTGCCAAGTGGAGGCGTAGGATGCACAGTAGGCAACACAAACACGTTAGGGAGGGCAGCTGCATCCTTAAAGATGCTGAAGTGCCTACCATAGCCCAGGATGATGTCACCCATAAAATCAAACATGAGCTGACAGTACAAGGGGTTAAGGTATGGGGGCAAAGCAGCCCATAGGCTCTACCATCAAAATTATCACTCAGACAAAATGGACATTCAAGGCAACTTTATCAGTTGAATCCAGAACATAGCAAGAGTCATTGGTGGACTCTATGAGTAGCAGAGAAATGGAAGGAGGTTTCCAAAATAAATAATGAAATGCTAAAAAAAATAAAAGGTTTTTGTTTGCATGTTTTTATCTATCTTTCCTTCATTTAGGTCATCACCAAAATTAGTTTATTAAAAATTGATGCAATCAATTATGGAATAAAGATACATACATCCAGTACCTTACCCCCAGAGATTTACCATGTATTAAATGTAATTAACATTTATACTTACTTTTTATATAAAGTTGCCTTGTAAGGAATAATATGTAGGTCAGAAACAACATTCCATGCCATACTGAAAGTAATATCTAGATAACACAACAGAAACATAGGCAGAATAGATGACTTGTTTTCAGGTATGTCAGGGCCTTCTGAGTGAGTGCCTGTTACCAATGACTCTAGTTAGACACAATTAGAAAGAGAGATAAATATATAAGTAGATATTATGGCAGAATAAAAACATGTTACAGGCCACGCGCCGTGGCTCACGCCGTGGCTCACTCCCTAGCACTTTGGGAGGCCAAGGCAGGCGAATTGCCTGAGTTCAGGAGTTCCAAACTAGCCTGGCCAACATGGTGAAAACCCACCTCTAATAAAAATACAAAAATTAGCTGGGCGTGGTGGCGTGTGTCTGTAATCCCAGCTACTTGGGAGGCTGAGGCAGGAAAATCGCTTGAACCCGGGAGGCAGAGGTTTTGCAGTAATCAGAGATTGCGCCACTGCACTCCAGCCTGGACGACAGAGCAAAACTCCGTCTCAAAACAACAACAAAAAAGTTACAGCATAAAATGCTTTACAATCATTCCCATTGTTAAGACATTCTGAGGAATAATTATAGACTAGCTACGACAGGGCTATGTGAGAAATTGGGGTGTCAATGGTTTGTACACTTAGAATATTTCTGAGCTGCTAAAACCTATGGTCATTACATCATAATGTACTTAAAAATAATCAAAGCATAATAATTGCCTCGAGGGCTAGGATGTTCTTTATCATGTATGTTCCCACTGCAGCCCTTAGTACTTTGTCTTATTCAAAATAAGTGTCCAGGAATGTATATTGATTTAAAAGCATTCTTTGTTTTTTCCGGGTACATTGCCACCTAATAGGCACTACGTTGCATCTCCGAAGATGCTCACCAGCACCACTCAAACCTGTCATCAGATAACGATATCAGGAATTATAACCAAGCACTAGTCTCATGTTTTTTGTTTGTTAATAATTTCTTCTTAGAAAGTAATTAATTTTATTTGTATTAATGAAGCTATGAATTAATAAATAATTTTGGCTGGGCATGGTGGCTCATGACTGGCATCCCAGCACTTTGAGATGCTGAGGTGGGCAGATTGCCTGAAGTAAGGAGTTTGAAATCAGCCTGACCAACATGGTGAAACCCCATCTCTACTAAAAATACTAAATTAGCTGGGCATGGTGGTGCACGCCTATAATCCCCGCTACCCTGGAGGCCAAGGCAGCAGAATCGCTTGAACCCAGGAGGCTGAGGTTGTGGGGAACAGAGATCGCGCCATTGCACTCCAGCCTGGGCAACAAGAGCGAAACTCTGACTCAATCAATCAATCAATCAATCAATCAAGTAGGCTTATTTAAAGAGCTATCCTCCACTGGATTATCACAGATTTCTGAAATGTATAGTTCTATGTAGTTTTACATTTTAACAACAGTTTGTTTCGTTTATTTTCTTTTTTGCTGTATTTAAAAATAAGTGGTATGGGCCGGGCACGGCAGCTCACACCTGTGAGGCCGAGGCAGCCGGATCACCCGAGGACAGGAACTCAAGACCAGCCTGGCTAACATGGCGAAACTCCATCTCTACTAAAAATACAAAAGTTAGCGGGCACGATGGTGCACGCCTGTAGGCCCAGCTACTCAGGAGGCTGAGGCAGGACAATCACTTGAACGCGGGAGGTGGAGGTTGCAGGGAGCCGAGATCTTGCCATTGCACTCCAGCCTGAGCAACAAAAGCAAAACTCAGTCTCAAAAGAAAATAAATAAATAAATAAAATAAAAAATAAGTAAGTCGTAGGAATCCTTTTTTCTGAAATCAAGAAGAATGTTTTATTATGAGATCATAAGTAAATTTACATATCATTTGATAAGCCTTTCACCCTCAAATTCAAAATCAATCAAATTTTAAATATAAAAAGTAAAATTATTTAAAATGTAAGTTTTCAGCTCCTTATATTAGATACATCCTGTTTATCAAAAAAAAAAACCTAATTGTCAGTTGACCTATTTTTTTTCTTAGTCTCAAAGAGTTGCTTTTTTACTCAAGGAAGCAATATTTATGACATTCAGATATTGACTACTATGTTGATTTGATTGTACCAAGTTTCAATATAAAATAAGTTGCATCATATACTCTTATTATTTTTGTAATATTATTGAACATTCATTATTTGAGAAGATAAAATTATCTCTTGAGACATATTACATTAATGCAATAGAAATTATTAAATTTATGCATGAGATCTGTTTGTTCTTATAATCTCTTAGAGAAAGAAACCATTATTATATCAGAATGCCTGGAGGTACATGATTATTTTTACTATATTAATATATGATTTTTTTCTTTTCATTATGAAATTTCAATTGAAAGTAAATATAAGTAAAATTCTTTGTTGATGCATTTATAGTCTAAAAGAAGTTTAGAAAATAGTCAAGATTTGTTGTCTTAGTTTTACTTATTTATTAAACATAATACATAGAAACTAGTACCTATTTCTTAAACTATTCCAGAAGTAGCTTCATGTTATAAATATAAACACACCCAGTTTGAACGTATTGCTTTGTCTATCATTATTCCAAAAATGTCACTCATAAATAAAATCAGACTACAAATTAATATGCTAACACAACATTTCCTAAAGTATGTTGCAGAGAACACTGCTAGTTCTTCAGAATATTCAGTTATTGCACACACATTAAAATGTATTACATTGGTAGGTGAGTTTAGAAAACATTGGATTAACCTCCAGAGTGCCTCACAGTCTTTAGTATGTTAAAAAACAAATATGAGTCTCAAAGGGGAAATTTATTGTATAATTCATTCCCTGCTCAGTGTTTTCTGAATATTCTTGAGCACAAACCAGAACCACTTTTTATGAAGAGCTTGGAAAATCAGAGTTCCCAGGAACAGGGTTTGGAAAATATGTGACAGCAAAAACAAAGAATCCATTCAGCCTCAACAGCAATTATGGTGGAACTAACCAAACTGAAATGTATTGTTACAAAATAGTTTCCTCCCTTTTTACACCTCCCTACTATTTCCCACAAGAATAGCTTTAGTTTAATCTGATTTAGCAGAATCAATGACTAAGATATTCCACATGGCTAATAGATGGTTTTCAGAGGGGTGGAAATGTCCTTCTGAGCCTATGTTAATTGATTTTTCTTCTCCTTTGAAATATTGGAATAATACCAACCAAATTATGAGAAATTTCACTTAGCATTGGTAGATTTAAGAAATTTTGAAGGATTTTAATATAGTTCCTTTACTTCTGATTATGTATTGATTAATAGATGTAAAAGAGGCACCTTCAAATGGTAAGTACCTAGCAATATTTTAATCAGCAAACAGCAACAAATTGAGGGCAAAAATCAATACTTAAAAGCAGCAATTCACTCACCCAGCGTAAGACAAGATTTATATTAGATATGCAGCAAAGAATCTTGTTTTACTTTTATCTTGTCTTTTTCTTATTTTGTCTTCTTTTATCTTTGTGTGGAATAAACTGATGAAATTTAAAATGCTGCAGACTGTTGACTTTCTTATTTACTATAGATCTTATCTTAGAAATTTTTTCAAATAAAACCAATAATGCATATTAAGTGTATGACACATGCTATAACACTGTTCATAGTAAAGATCCTTATGAGAAATATGGCTTTAATTTTAAACAAATGCATAATACAATATTATAATGTATCCATATTTAAATATTTTATTGGAAAAATATTTTCTTCTTTTAAAAACCAGACTTTTATGAACTTTACTATTTATAATAAATAGTGAACTCCACAAAAATACATTTTTCAACTGTCTTCAGCAAACTAGCCAGTCATACTGTTACATTGGTATTAACATGAAACATAATGCTAGATGAATTGAAGTTTTGGGTATTTTCACATAAACAAAAAAAAAGTTCAACTAAAATAACTTTTACTGGAAACCCTCAAAGATACAGATTTTCCAACTCTTAAATAGAAAACACTGAGCATAAGCGAAGCTTTTCTTGATAACAGTGTCATCAGAACTCCTGTATCTGAAAGGTGCCAGGTTCCTTAGCTCCATTTGCTTGTACACTTAATTACCCCAGATACTGGGCTTTCATGTGTTCCCCCATCCCCAAAACAGCCTCACTTCTCAGTGCAGGTGACTGTTCTCATGCCCCTGATGTGCCACCATATTTTCCCCCAATTTTTGGAAGTCAATCTGACTAGGCCTCTGCTACAGAGTAATGTTCATGAGGAAAGCTACTTCCTCTAAGCTACAATCAAATTGAAAGATAATGTGGAAAGACTGAGAGACACAGAGGTTTGGATTCTGGATTTATAGCTGTATTCAGGGTAAAGTCAGGCGTGCACAGTGTCTGACTTTCCAGAAAGTGAAATGCTAATACATTGAATCACTTCAAATAAGAAGAATGCTCCGTCTTCACTTTGTGCACTTGCCCCATGTTCGCTATGTTTACTTGCAAAACTTCCTGGAAAAGACTGCCAGGAAGCTCAGGGTCAAATTTCACACTAATTCATAGCAACTATTTATTCATGTATTTACTTACTCCCTATCTGGTTCCATAAAGGTTTTATGACCACTAACCCTTAATGCTTACCATATCTGGGTTTTCCTTTTACTTTTAAATGCCTTTTAACTTTTCTCTTTCTACATTAAAAATTTTGGCCATGTGCTTCTTAAGTGAGTCAGGCCAAAAACAGTTTAAAAATAGGCTTTGGCTAGGGATCTCATATACATTACAGTTTTTATTCTTCACAAAGACTTCAGATTAGTTATTACTGTTCCCTATCTTACACATGAATTAACTGAGACTTGGAAAAATGACACAAAACCCATAGTCTTATGTTTGGTAGTTGTGGGCAGGAATTTTCACCATGCCTTTTCTGATTCAAAATCCCTGATTAGCCCTAGAAGGACACATGGCCTTTCCAAACAGTCAAAAAGCAAACTACTGTGGCCACTACATGTTTGGACAATCAACTAGAGCAGAGCTCCACAGTGGGTACTGAAAATGATGACCTGATTCTTTTAAGAAAAGGTTATATTTTATCCAATATATTACTTTAAGACCTTGAGATTCTAACACACTCTGGGTACGTTCAACCCATTATGGTTCTTTTTTTTCCATTTTTCTTCTTTTAATATCTTGAATAGTCCATAAACCTCAACTTCATACACCTAGAACAATGTATTGCCAAGAATTTGGTCTTATTTTAGTCTATATAATCTTACTTTCTGTTACTTATGCTGACATTAAAATTAGTTATGGCCTGTTCTAATGTTAACTCTGTAGCCACAGTAAATTTACAAACATAATTAGCTACCTATGCTCATCAGATGAACCATGGATGGCACATTCAACTCAAAGTTACAGTATATTTTATATTTGAGCAAATATAAGTGACCACTATTAATCATTGACATTTAATTGCTTAGTATCAAGGCAAAATTACTTTTATAACTTCCATGGCAAAAAAACTTTATCCTTATACCTACCAGAAGTTCATTAAACTTAATAAAACATTAAAATATTCTATAATGTTTATTTTTCATGACACAGATTCCTGGTATCTCTGAGAAAAATTAGACTTTGAACACTTGCTAAGCTTCACATACGCAAATAAAACAATCTTTCAGGCGATCACAAGGAGATATCAAAATAAATGGATTCCAGTTTTTAAAATGAAGGTAAACAACATCATTTAACTAAATCAAATTTGCCAGTATGTGTGTACTGACATTTTATGTATAACTTTATTACATTGTTTTCAGGAAAGCCCATGAAACTCATTAATGTTAAAGTTATTGACCAGAAAAAACATGGAAACAGAGGCTGGCTAGTGCAACTTTTCCTATCTGTGACAGTTTCTCTACCACCCTGTAAATTTCATTATAAATCTGTGTGTGCTAAATCTCATGTCTTACCGTCAGTTTCTCCTCTAAATTCTTGTTTAATAAGCTTCTTTTTTCATGCTTTTCAAGTTCCATATTGAAAGATAATGTGGAGAGAAAGACTGAGAGACACAGAGGTTTGGATTCTGTCTAGAAAATGATTTGACCTGCTTATATGTTAGATATTGCAGGACATTCCAAGTTGTGAGTGCCTAGGACACTATCAGAGAGCCCTAGCGATAATTTCTGGTTAGCTAGTGTTTCCATTTATAGATGTTCAAACCCTATAAACAGAGCACTGAAGAGAAGTCAGGCAGCTGGCCTTAGATAATGATAAACGTCCCTAGATATAAAAGCAAACTCTTCAGCATAATCTTCCAACAGGTTAGGCTCCCTGAACCAATAAAGATGCACGTGACAAAAAGCTACAATCAAAGAATTCATTAATAGCTGTTGCAGCAGAATAAAATAACTCTAGAATATACACCCAATAGATCAGTTAAAAAGAACAAATGTAATAGTCAGACAGCAAAAAAATCAGCAGGTCTACCACTTCCAAATTCCAATTTGCATCCCAGTAGTGTAGATATTTATGTATTACTTTGTAGATTTTTTTAAATGTTGCTTAAAGAGAAAAAGCAAAAGTATAACTAATTAAAACTATAATGACATGCAAACATACATTCAAAGGGTGTTATCAACTTTATTCCACGGAGAGTTGACAAAATGATGTTTAAAAATACCATGAAATAAAAGTGTTTTCCTTCACAAAAACAGATTTTGTTCTTCATTATTCTGGCTTTTTCACAGGGAATAAAGTTATGATATAGAAGATAAAACTCATTTTTTTTTTCAGTGAAACAAGTTTTTTCAGAATTCTTTAGAAAATGTTACATGCCTTAAAGAAAATTAGTTGGGCAACTTAATGGTAAATGATTATCCCTATATTTTGCAGCAATTCAAAATATATGGGTGGTCATAGAAGAATATAAACGGATTTCATAGTAAACTAAAACTAATCTCTAAGGTGATTTAATCCCTCAGCCTGTTTAAAACATCCTTTTAACACCTGTTTTTTAGTGGCGTCTGTTTGTTTACTGTAACTCAAATTCTGTATCAGCTTTTCCTTCATAAGAAAAAATTTTTTAAAGCGTGTTGTGAAGCTCTATCCTTCCAAGCAATTGCAGTCGATCCTCTGTTGTCAGGCAGGGTTGCTCCAGAATTTATTCTGCATCACGATGGAAGGGTTGAAAGCTTGAGAAGTGAAACATTGAGTAGGAAATAAACACAGAGTCGGAAATAAACCTATCCTTCAGGGTGATAAATTCAGAAACACTATATTAGATTCATGGGCAAAAGGAGCTTCCTCTTTTGACTCAAATCTAAATTCCAGAACGGGAATTATTTATGCTGGTTATTGTCCTAACAAGTTGGAAAACTAAAATCTTACGGATTGATTAACATACAAGATTGGTATGTGTCAAAAGGAAGGCAATTGTTAAAATCTTAAGTGAATGGAACTTCCTAAATCTCCCAAGGCAAAAAAAAAAAGAATTATGCTGTGGCTGCAAAAAGAAACTCAATTCGTGCTCAGCGTGTGAGTTTAATGCCTAAAGACTTTTAATAAAATTAAAAGATACAATCCCTGGATTTGGAACCTCAACAAACTCACAATCGAGGTGTGACTAGACAGTAGTAGAATAACCCTCATATCGCACAGTTCCTTAGCACACTCACCCTGTGCTAGGTACTGCTTTCAGGCTTTCCAAATGTTATTTCAATTAACTTTCAAAATCACTCTACAGGGTAGATATTATTATCTTCCCCATTGTTATGGGCTGAACTTTGTGCCCCAAAAATTCATATGTTGAAGTCCTCATCCCCCAATACCCTAGAATGTGACTGTATGTAAAGAATGGTTCTTTAAAGAGGTAATTAAGGTTAAATGGAGTCATTAGGGTGGGCCCTAATCCATTATGAGTGGTTTCTTCTAAGAAGAAATTAGAACCCACGCACTCACAGAGGGAAGACCCTGGGAAGACTCACTGAGAAGATGGCCATCTACAAGTCAAAGAGAGCAGCCTTAGGGGAAACCTACCCTGGTGCCACAGGGTGAGCAAGCAGCTGCCGTGAAGAGAGTTTGGTAGATCTCATACCACCTTGCTGGCAGAGCCTACCAAAAAGCCAGAAGACAGAACTTATGCTGACTATGAATCTGTGAATGAATGCATGGACGGTGTTTGTAAAATAAATGAAGACTATCTGAAGAGAATGGTCCTAACAGCCCCTCTGTCACAGTGATTTCATCAGTTGTTTGATTCTATTGACAATCTGGCAGACCTCAGCTGCCTGGTTTAAAGAGCTGATACCCAGACATGCCAGTCTTACAACAAAGACAAAATTAAAGAGAAGATCTACATGCTCCTGGGTCACCAGGCCCAATTGAGTTGGGAGCACTAGGGGAATGAGGGTGGGCTTCACAGGTGTGTACAAAGAATGAGCTTCAGTGGAAGTTTGGGATTACGGTGTTCCTATTTCCACTTTGTTACACTCTAGCCAGGATTGCATGTATTAGATACATGTGAGGGTAATAACTGGCTGCTAAACCTGTTCAACCTGAAACACCTGCTGTCCCCCTTTTTTTCTTTTTACCTTTTTTAACTTTTTTCTTTTTTACTTTTTTTTTTAACTTAAACATGTTTTATGATGATTTAGGTGAAAGTTGTTCTTTGTCAGTTAATGTTGGCCCCAGTTAATTTTTTCAAACTGTCCACATCTGCATTATGACATTTGCTGTACTAACTATTCTTCAAAAAGAAGTTCGAGGTGGCAAAAAAATTTAAATTAAAAATAAATTTACAAATATTTATAAAAGGGAGAAGCCAACTGTGCTGATACTTTGATTTCAGTCATCAATCCTCCAGAACTTTGAGGAAACAAACAAACCTCTGTTGTTTAAACCATCCAGTCTGTGATATTTGGTAAGGCAGCCAAATCAAACGAATATACCCATTTCAGAGTTGGAAAAGCAAGACACAGTTACACAGCTCATAAGCAGCCGTCAGGTCCCCTACCCTAAGCTACTCTCCAGCCACTGTGCACTTTAACTTCTCCTCTGAACAAATCACTTCATCACAGGTGTCACAGGAGACTAGATAAATAGCACCAGCACTGTGTGGTGAATGCTTTCTCTTCCATGCATTTTCAGAGATACGTTTGAATATTTGAATATATTTTAGAAATGATTGAGATGCGAAACTTTTCTTTTTTTTTTTTTTGAGACAGAGTTTCACTCTTGTTGCCCAGACTGGAGTGCAATGGCATGATCTCAGCTCACCACAACCTGCACCTCCCAGGTTCAAGCGATTCTCCTGCCTCAGCCTCCTGAGTAGCTGGGATTACAGGCATGAGCCACCACGCCATGCTAATTTTTTTTGTATTTTTAGTAGAGACAGGTTTCACCATGTTATTACAAGAATTAAGTATGGTAAATTTTGTGTGTAAGAAACTTAACAGAATGTCTGGCATTAAGCAGTTTCTCAGTAAAAGCGTGTAACATTATTTCCCTCAACTACATGACATTTATGTAGGAAAAATGTGACTTCAAAGATGCTATCCAAACCCTGATAAGTATGACCAAAAACATTAAAGCAGGGATCCCCAACCCCTGGGCCATGGACCAGTACCGGTCTGTGGCCTCTTAGGAAACAGGCTGCACAGCAGGAGGTGTGGTAGCTGATCCAGCAGAACCACCGGAGCTCCCCAGCCTGTCAGATCAGAGGCAGCATTAGATTCTCATAGGAGCATGAACCTTATTACGAACTGCGCATGTGAGGAATCCAGGTTTCATGCTCCTTAGGACAATCTAACCAATGCCTGATGATCTGAAGTGGCACAGTTTCTTCCAGAAACCACCCTCAACCCTGGCCCCGTCTGTGGAAAAATTGTCTTCCGGGAAACCAGAAAGTTTGGGGACCACTGAAACAGAGAATAAGAACAAATATTTGCAAGGTATTTATCTGATAAAAGATTTGTATCCAGGATACGTAAAGAATTCTTGCAACTCAACAATAAAGAGACAAATAACCCAATGTTAAAAAAATGGACAAAGGATTTGAATAGGCATTTCTCCAAAGAAAACAAACGGCCAACGAGCACATGAAAAGATGTTCAACATCATAGGGATTAGGGAATACAAAGCAGAACCAGGAGGTAACACTTCACACCTATTAAGATGGCTAAAATAAAACACAAACAACAATAAGCATTGGCAAGGTTGTGTGACAATTGAAACTCTCTTATGTTACTCCTGAAATTATACACTGGCACAGCCACTTTAGACAACAGTGTGGCAATTCCTCAAAATGCTATGCATTTAATTACAGTATTACACAGAAATTCCACTGCTAGGTATATACACAAGAGAAGTCACAACATATGCCCACACAAAACTTCTACCCAAATGTTCATGACAGCATTATTTGTAATTGTAAAAAAGTGGGAAAAACACAAGTATCTATCAGTATATGAATGGTAAAACATGTGGTATATCCATACGGGGAAAACGAGTCAGCAATAAAAAGGAATTAAGTGTTAATACATGCAAGAACATGGATGAACCTTGAAAGTACAGTAAGTGAAAGAAGCCAGTCACAAAAGGCCACATATTATATGATTCATTTGCATAAAATGTCCAGAATAGGCAAATTCATGGAATCAGAAAGATCATTTGTGGTTTCCAGCGGTTGGAGGGAAGGCAGAACAGGAAGGGACTGCTAACAGGAATAGAGTTACTCTTTTGGATGATGAAAATGTTATGAAATTAGATATTGATGATGATTTTGCACAACTTTGAAAATATACTAAAAATCACTAAAGTGTATGTACAGTGTAAAAGGATAAATTTTATAGTATATAAATTATATGTTAAGAAGGCTATTAAAAAAAAAGAAGATTTGTAATTCATTTTTAAGATGGAAATTGACTTTTCTCAGGAATATAACACATAGGGTCACTCCAAACAGTAAATTAAAATTTAAACTGCAGTAGCCAAGCAAGAATTCCATTCAAAATGGAAACAAATCACCGCCAACAGATAATATTTGGTTCAAGATACTGCCACCTCACTTCATTCCTTTGCATTCAATACACACGCTTCCCGAATAAGTGCCTGATTCTGTGCCTGAGTTCAAAAACTGGGGCCAAGTGGAACTTGCAGCAATTAAAATTGCTTGTTCATCTACTGGATCAGAGCCAAACATAAATTAACTTTAATAGTGGTGATTTCCCCTCACATACCATTTAAGAAACTTCCTTCTCCACACACACACACAAAAAACACACAGATGCTCTACTACTGAAACCACACAAGGTAGACAATGCATGAATAAAAACAAATGCTGTTTTCTTTTGAAAGAATGACAATCTACTAAACATGGTGCAGACAACCCAGGATCTTCCCCATTACATGCTCCAAGGATAAAAATCTTTTTACTAAGACAGGGATCCTTTTCTGGGACAATTGGTGCTTTTTAAATGGGTTTCTTATCATTCCACATAACATATCCAGAACATGAATCATTTATTCCTGCCATGGTCAATTCGGAAGCCCTTATAACTTCCACACTCATTTAGTGATGGACCAGGATACTAAACTCAGCACATGCTTCAGGTACCCAGGAGGTTAATGCAACTGTAGCTCAGACCCAGCACTGAGCACTGATCTCAAACATCTAACTTCTGATCTGTTGGTGTTGCTCTTAGTTCAGACTTTATGCCTTTGTCTCTAGAAAGCTGTGTTCCAATTGATGGTCACAGCATTGGGAAGGCAGAGGGGAGTAGGCAAGCGAGAGAATGGTTCCCAGCACTTTCTGGTTGTCTCAGCATCCCTACCTGAATCTATTTATCAGCCTTGGCAGCCTCAAACTCTCAAGGAGCAACTGTCAACTCCTCTACTGGAAGACTTAACCTCCCATCACCACCCATTTTAAGGCATCCCTTATGGCTCCTGTAGGCAAGCAGTAGTGAGTTCGAAGAGTTGTGGTGGGTACTCACAGCTTGTAAAAAGATAATGTCTATAGAGAAATGTCTTAAAGTTGAATTTGTCGCTATATAACAAATATTGTTTGTTGAAGCTGCCAAGCAGATAAAAAAAGCCAACCCCAAAATATCAGTAGATGACAATTATGGTAATGACAGCTTAACAAATGTACCTTTGTAATTACCGTTCTTCAATGAAACAGAAACCATTTCTACTAGAATATGACTTTCAAACTTCTTCTGATACTGGTTTTCCCCTTATTTTGGTCCTGGACCATATTTTTTGAATGACTGTGAAAAAGACATTTTAGTCCATTTAGTGGAGAAAACATGTTCTTTCTAAAATTATTTCTGAGATTGTTTTTTGAAGCATTAGAAAATATTTTAATCAAGTGAGAACTGTAAAAATGTTGAAAAGTGGTTTTAATTTTTGCATCTGAAAACATGCAATTCCTTTATTGAAAACTTACTCAAAGTAAAATGTGAGGGTTTTTTTTTAAAAAAAAAAAACCACTACTATTAACATTGATGATAATTTCTACATAACAACAGTAATTTGTGATATAAAACTAAATTCATACCTTCAGAGTTTATAACACAAACTGGCTAAGGTCAGTTAAGAATCAAGTCCAGCATGTTCCGTTTTCTCAACTACTGTATTATAGCACATATAATTTTCAAGGGGCTTTCAATATATTTTCTTTTTTCATGGTAACATCCACAGAGGTCCTTGGTTGAACAGGTTTTGCTCTTGCATTTGCAATCAATATATTTCCAGGCCCTTTCAACAGAGGATACACTTCCTAGTAGTTCCTAGTAGCCACTTTCTGTCTGTCTATCTGTCTCTCTCTCTCTCTCTCTCTCTCTCACACACACACACACACACACACACAAAATTGCTATTTCAGGAGTAAAGACAACAAGCCAAGATAAACTGACAAGATTTTAGGAAAAAGGACTCAGAAACAGAATTACTACGTGTGTTTCTAGCTTTGGAAAGGAGTTCTGTATTTATGTTTTCGTGGGTCTTTATGACTTAATCAACACAACCAGATTCAACACCTAGCTCACCCCTCCCCTAAACCCAGCAGCTTAACTATCATGGTTGCGTGGACACGACAAATCACCTTGCCCCCAAAGTAACAGCTCTGTGCTCTTTGAGACACTATGCCCAGAATATACTTTCAGTTTTATCAGCTGAAATTGTAACAAGTTCCAAAGCAATCTGCACTTATACAGAAAGAATGCTTACCTTTCTACTGACTTGGAAGCAGCCTGCAGGGCAGTAATCCATCAGGGAGGTCAACGGCCACATTCCAGAACAGCTGACCCTGTCAGTCTTCGGAAAATACTGTTTACTCTGTAACTAATACTGGATACCAGGCACAAGAAGCAGAAACTAAATTTTAAAAAACGGGTTAGGCATAAACCTCATTCCCACTGGGACCACTTCACAAAAGCAGTAGTTGCTAAGTTCCCCAAAAAGATTTCTTTACAAGAATGTCTTAGCAATAGTAGTAATTTTGAGTCGTGTGTTGAAAAGTTTTGCAACATATCCAATTCATTTTTATTGTACTGATGAAAATTCTTTAAGCTTCCCTAAGGACATAAGTGGTAGCGGAGGAAAATGTTACTGAAAATTGAATTTCTCTTCTATTTATGTTGACTGGATTTTTTAAGCAGAATTGAAAGTCCTTCTGAAATGAAATGTCAATTACTTCAGAGAAGGAGAGTCGGAATGATGCAATAGATGTCCATGATAGGACTGAACAAACTCCACAGTCAGGTAGGACAGTTGCCCTGCTTTCCAGCCATCAAAAAATGTCCAGAGAGGGCAGACTTCTGATGAACCTTCCTCTGTTCTCACAAATTTTCCTCACTAATTACTCTCAACAGAAGTGAGTCCATGTTATCCCAAAGCCAACTACTTCCATGTCTATCCTCTGTGCAAAAGGATCCGACTTTGGGCTCTGGCCCACAAGGAAACACCATTTAAAGCACAGCCGAGAAAAAGACTCAAAATTTGTAAAACAAATTTTTGCTCGTTTATTTGATTATCTGCGGAAAATATATCATCCCAGAATAGCTTTGTCATCCCATTCAGTAAATCATCCCATCCTGCCTTCTATAGCGTATTTTTAAAACAAGGAAGATATCACCATTATTTATTTGCCTTTTGGGATCATTCACATTGGAACTCAGGGTCCCTAGTAACCTGTAGATGCAGCACCCTGAGTTTCTGCTATTTTAAAAGGTTCTAGGAAGAAGCCCAGCTACAGCAAAACAAAAATGAGAGGTTCCTGAGTTGCAGATTAAGTTTGGTGAACACTCCTTATCACCATACTAAAAACCCTCCTAGGGAGGAGCTTATTCACCATTTTCTATACCTGCAATACATGAAGAAGTATGATCAGGACCGTACCTGCACTGCCTTTACCCTACCTTTCACACAATGACTCGGCCAACCAGCATAATGACAGCCCCGCTCTCACCTTCCTTCGGGGAGACACACTGCTTTGGGGACTATCCAAGAGTTTTCCTTACTCATTGCAAGTAATAAAACTCCCCTTGTTAAATCCTCCTTGGTTGTGGTCATTGGGTCAACACCTGCCAAGTGGCCGAAACCATCCATTGCATGGGTCACATCACTACTCTCTTTCATGATTTCCACTAGTTCAGTTGATTGATGTTGGTGTTTTCTAAGTGAATGCTCATGTAAAAAACAATGTTATTTTAGGACATTATTTGATTATTTTCTATCCGGTTCAGTAACTTGATAATCATGGGTTGAATACGTTGACATCCCTGTGTGGACACTGACGGCTTTCAGAAGCTGAACACACACTCTACTGTCAAGAGTTCAGTTAGCAATGAGAGTTCAGTTAGCAGAGTTGCATACAGCCATACACCACGGCAGGCTGAGTGTGCTAAGTGCTAAGTTAGGAGTATAAATGATGTGCTTCAAGAGCCAAAGAAAGGAAAGACAATTCTGTCTGGGGACACCGTTCATGATTTCACACAGATGTTAGACTTGAGCTGGGCCATCCTAATCCTTGCTGCTAAAAGTGATCTTTGGACATCAACATTTACATCATGTGAGAGCTTGTTAAAAATTAAAAACTTGAATGCCATCCCAGACATACAGAGACAGAATCTGCATTTTAATAAGATCTACAGGAGATTCATATGGGCATTCAAATTTCAGAAGCACTGATTTAACTACTTTTAGAATTGCTAGAGATATAGAAAAAAGGGCATGAAAGGTGTATACAAAAATAATGAAACTCAGAATATGCACCATATGTTTGCGGTATTATAGCTGGTAGAAATAGAGGATTAATAGAGTATCTACAGAGTATTTATGTAAATAGTAAAAAAAAAACACCACAACTGCGTACTATGAGCCAGTGACTTCGCTAAATGATTGATTATGTTATCTCATTTCCTGCTCTCAACAACTCCAGGAAGTAGCTGCATCGTTTCACAGATAAGAAAGCCAACACTAACAAGGGCTAAGTAATTCCCCAAGTCTACATAGAGATAAAAGAGTAGAGCTAGAATTCAAAACTAATATTTCCTTCCAAACTAGACCTCTCAGCCACTACCTACTCTAAGCCTTGGATTTTCTCCACCAGGAACAACCCTCATCAACACTCCCCTAAAGAAGAACATGAGGGCCTGACCCCCACAGGTAGCGTATCCCGGGCAGCACACACCCTACTTCTCCTTCCATCCTTCTCTCTTTCTTAAACTCCTACACCTGATGGAATAAGAAGGGAAAATTGATTAGACTGTTTTGGTGACTAAGGTAATTTTAATTTCATTAAAAATACAATGTTTGGGAGACCCTCTCTTGGGCGACCCACTTTCTCAGCATGAGGAAGCTTTCTCTGTCTCTCTTCTTTTCTTGTCTATTAAACTTTCCACTGAAAATTTTTAAAAAACTTTTTATTTTATTACCAACTAAATTTATATGCCCATGGAAACTTTGGAAAACTCAAGGTACAAACAGAAAAATTTAAATTATCTGTAAAACTACAACTGAAATATACCACAGTTAACATTGATATATTTTCTTTCAGGCTTTTTTATATATTTTAATATTTTATATAATTAGTGTCGTACTGTGCATCCTGTTTGCGACTTTTTTATTAAACAATATATTATGAACAATTTCCTTAGTCAGTAATGCTTTTATCCATGAGTACTCCTAATGGTTGGATGGTGGCAAACATAATTTTTGTCTAGCCTACGCAAGAGTCAAGGACAGAAGCTAGATAATGGCACAGGTGCAGAGAACAGGCTGGACATAACCCCGTTTAATGATAGGTTCTTGCCTTTATCATTTTAAAATTGATATTGGTCATATTGTTTGTTTATAATAACAAATAACTGCACGTTATAGGCAAATAAAATTATCAAATTTCCCAAAAATAAGAAAACAAAATCAGTGAAGCACTGTAAGTCTATGTCCATGAATAATCTATGCTTCTTACTGGCTATAAATGGTGTGTCAACAAAAGCTCTTGATAAAATATCTTTTTAAAAAATACATCAATCATATGTACACTATAATAATATTCTAGTAGTAATATGCGCCCACTAGAGACATTTATAAAAATACCCAAAGGTAAAGCCATCTTATATAGTAATATTTGATTGCAGGTAACAAAAACTGACTTGAGAATAAATAATAATAATGTATATTATAAGGTACAAGAGTATTTTGTAGTACTCAGCCAGGCTTCATGAGGGCTACAACCAGAAATTAGAAACTCAAAACTTGTGATTAACCAGTTCCTCTGTTAGATCCCATAATCTCTTGTCTTTTTCTTTCTTTGTATATCTGCTTTTGTCTTATTTTCCTGCAAATACACTTTATTTGTGCAAGTGGGAGAAGATGCCTGCACCCCCAGTCCAAAGTGTTCATGTCTCTCAATCCAAGGCATGCATACAAACTGATTTGCTTTCTCTGAATTTCCAATTCTAAATTCCCAGAAGAAAACATCCAATTTGCCTGGCATGAGTCAGGTGTCCTTCATGGTCCAATCTGTAATGGGTAGTGGGAGGTGGGGGGTGGTGGGGGAGGAAGGAAGGAGGAGTCTGGGCAGAGTCACATAGTCTTAACACAAGGGAGTTGAGGAGGCATCATTAAAAGGGTCTACTAAAATTGGGAAGACAAACCAAAGATACAACTGAAAAATGTTAACATTTTCCTGGATTTTCTCCCAATCTCTTTTCTCTTCTTATATCTAATAATATTTCCTTCTAGGCTTTTCTATATATGGTATATTTTAGTTGTGATAATGATGTATAAACTTTATACCTTAATCTAAGAATTCTTCATATTACTGTAAAGTCTTGAAAATATTTTAAACCAGCGAAGCACCAATTAGCCAATGTGCAATATTTCACTAACCATTCCCACTTCATTGAAAACTCACACTATTTCTCATGGTTTCAAATAAATCTCAGATGACCACCTTTGTGTACAGAAAGTTAATTTTTTATTTTGAATTATTTCATTAAAACTGATTTCCAAATGCTGAATTTTACCAAATTAAAGAAAACAAAAATTGTCCAAGTTCTCCATAGATATTGCTAAATTTCTTTCCAAAAGGGTTGCATGAATGTGTCTTTCACATATCCTCATCAGTATAAAATATTATTGTATTTAAAAATTTGTCATAGTTAACATTCATTGTTGAAATAACTGAAAGAGTAGAATTGGAATGTTCCTAACAGAAAGAAATAATAAATATTTAAAGTGTTGGATACTGCGGTTATGCTGATTTGATCATTACACATTGTATGCCTGTATAAAAATATCACATGTACCCCATAAATAATAAATATGGCAACCATTATGTATCCATAAAAATTAAAGGTCATTTGTAAATTCCTATACTGGAAATTTAAGATAGAAGTAACATTTACTGACTTTCATTTTTTTAAGACAATCTCACTCTGTCACCCAGGCTGGAGTGCAATGGTACAATCTTGGCTCACCGCAACCTTCGCCTCCTGGGTTCAAGCAATTCTCATGCCTCAGCTGGGATTACAGGTGTATGCCACCAAAACTGACTAATTTTTGTACTTTTAGTAGAGATGTGGTTTCGCCATGTTGGCTAGGCTGGTCTCAAACTTCTGGCCTCAAGTGATCTGCCTGCCTTGGCCTCCCAAAGTACTAGGATTACAGGCAGGAGCCACGGTGCCAGCCTTCGATGGCATTCTAAAAGCCACATGAGTATAAACATGTTTTCTTCTATGTAACTGTTGAGGCTTAATCACCACACATTGGCCAAATATCATTAAACCTCCTTTAGCAGCCAGGACTAAACATGCTATTCTTCCTTGGCGCTACCCTTCATTCATCTTACAAACACTAGTTGACTACCTGTTAGTTGCTAGCACAGTTTGAAACTTAGAAATATATAGATATAGATATATGGTCCCAGTTCCTAAAGGTACTGTTACATGAAGGATAGCAGCCCTCATGGGAGTAAACACAACAGAGAAGAATCGCTGCATCACACTCAGGGCTTCCCTGCATAGCCCTGGAACTCCCTCAGTGATGCACACCCAACACGTCCCCAGGCCAGCTCTGGTCCAAACCTGCACTTCAGAAAGTTCCAAGGAATGAGGGAGGGTAGCACTCTGAACACATTTCAACCACAAATACCAGGCCTACCTAGCACTTCCCTCTTCCTGCTTAAATGAAAGAAGAATGCCTACAAATGCATTATAAGAATGGATGAGGCTGGGTACAGTGGCTCACACCTGTAATCCCAGCACTTTGGGAGGCCGAGGGGGGCGGATCACTTGAGGTCAGGAGTTCGAGACCAGCCTGTCCAACTGGGTGAAACCCCATCTCTACTAAAAATACAAAAAAATAGCGAGATGTGGTGGTGGCCACCTGCAATCCCAGCTACTCAGGAGCCTGAGGCAGGAGAATAGCTTGGACCTGGGAGGCAGAGGTTGCAGTGAACCAAGATCATGCCACTGCTCTCCAGCCTGGGTGACAGAGTGAGACTCCGTCTGAAAAAAAAAAGAATGGATGAGATGTTCCTTTGGAATTTATTCAAATATATCACAATTTTTTAAACCTAACTATAACACCTGGAGCAGACAAACTCTACACTCAGTAGTAGATTCTTATGACAATCTCTCTCTCTCTCTCTCTCTCTCTCTCTTTCTCTCTCTCTCTCTGTCTCACTCGCTCCCTCTCACTGACTACAGTTTATTAATATAAATGTTGTTCCCAATTTGAGGAGTTCATTGAGGCATAATTTAGAATTAATAAGCTCAGGCAATAGTATACAATTAATGTACTTCCCAAGTTAGGCAGGAATTTTATGTCACCACATAAAACCAAATTTTTGTGATTATCGAAGTACCAGCTGTGAACTGATCAGGAACACAATAGGAATTTTGTTAATTATTATTACCCAGAAGAAAATAATTAGTTTCTTTGTAGGGAGAATAAAAACAAATGTTGCTATTTCATTTTAATTTAACCACTGAAGTTGATAAAACTCAAAACTGGTTTACTAGTTTTGTTCTTCCTATTTCTGAACATCATAAACTCATTAATGCATTAGCAGATTGCATGTTAATCTTCATGTCCATAAATTAATTGGAACACTAGTCACTGGATAATTGGTACATTGTTTTTAGGGGGCATGAAATAACCACCAAACCCTAAGATAAAAAGGGTGACTGAAACACCTTTGGAGAGAATGTAACCTAGCTTTCTTCAGACTTCAAAGCTTCATAAAAGTCTTCTTTAACCCTTTATCCTTTCCTTTTAGCATGGCAAATTAACTTTCATTCTCCTCTACACCTTGAAGATAAATCTCAGAACCCTCAGATCAGAGTAACAGGGAGTATTTCCTGGCCTAATTAAGGTACTTGGGTCAATCACAGCCTTCTCTTCTCTAGCGCCATCAGTCATGAGAACACACTGTACACTTGAGTTAGGAACCACACTGTCAATAGGCAATGTTACATTTTGCTTGGAACACAGTATGGTACTTCCGAAATGCTGAAGATAGTTCTAGGCCATTTGTGTAGCTCAAAAATGCAAGAAGGGCTGGGAGCAGTGGCTCACACCCTTAATCTCAGCACTTTGGGAAGCTGAGGCAGAAATATCTCTCGAGCTCAGGAGTTCAAGATCAGCCTGAGCAACATAGCAGGACCCTGTCTCTACAAAAAATAAACTAGCAAGGCATGATGGTGTGCATCTATAGTCCTAGCTACATAGGAGGCTGAGGAAGGAAGATCCCTTGAGCCCAAGGCGTCAGGAATACGGAGCTATGATTGCACCACTGCACTCCAGCCTATGTGATACAGCAAGACTCTGTCTCTAAAAAAGAAAAACAAACAAGCTAGAAGGTGTCAAATAATTTGTTTAATTTTTTAGAGCTTCTAGGAAACCTCCAGATTACAAAGTGCAGGCAGACACAAGTGTTAAAAACCAAGACTACCAGGAATTCTGACCCCAGGGGCAGATAAGCAGTCATGTCCTTTGCCCCAGGTTGTAGAACTCAGACCTAAACCTACAAATCTTGATTTTACAAAGCCATCTCCTGTCATTTTTATGCCATTAATTAAAGACACTTATGTGTCATTAGACATTTTCCAACAGATCAGCTTTGCCACATAGGTCCAAGTAAGAGCTTGGAAGAGAAAAGTATTTGAGTCCAACATCTGTATTTACAGCTTTAGGTATTTACTTACATTCTTGGGCCTCAGTTTTCTATAAGAAAAATGCAGATAAGAATAACAATTTTGCCACAGTGCTGTTTGAGGGGCGAAGTGCAAAAAATGATCACTGTACATCAGTATTATCTTTGCGGAAACTGCTATTCCACTAATTATCCTAGGTTGTTAGTAGATGAACAAACCTGAAGAACAAACCAATAGCCACGTGTCCATGGAGAGAAATTATTGTTGCAATCCAGGGAAACAAGTCAGTGGTGTGATATATTTAATGAGCTGCATCATTGCCATTGTGCTGCATGCTAATTAGGTATAAGTAATAAGCCACAGACATAAATGTCTATAATTAGTATTGCTTTTACAGGAAAGTTCAATTTTTAATTTTTCTCTTCTCATTTTGTCCATTCTTCATATCTGTAATCAGCATCAATATCAGCAATTTTTAAAAATACAGCTTCACTATAATCACTCGCAGTAACAATCACCCACATTAAAAGATAGAGCCCCGTGCCCTTGAACCAAGATGCTCTTACTTCATTGCTAGGTGTTTCAATTCATGGTCCAAGCAGGAACCTTCTCCACTGGGGTTTGCAGTACTAGCGGCAGTGAAATATCTGGACCATGAGGTCACTTCTCCTTGGAAGGCAATGGAGGAATGTTTACAGTATAAAGAAAAAAAAGAAAGCAAGTCAATATTTTTGGAGGCATTCCCAAGTATTTGCCATTGCTAGATGTTTTTCAATTTTGTATTTACATCTCCTACCACTCTTATAAGGTAAATATGACATTATCCCCCTCTTACATGTGAGCAAGTTATACCTAACAAATGTCAAACAACTTATCTAAGTCCCTAGCTAGAAAGGGCAGCACAAGAGTTTGAATTGAGATCTGCTCCACATAAAATCCTAGCCTGCCGTATTAGCAAGTCAGAGCAAAAGCCCTGAACTCCAAAGTATGCGGATCTGTGTCCCAAGAGGGCAGAACCCAGGGAGACAGAGCTCTGAAACCCAGGAAGTGAGAGTTTTGAAAGAGATGAGGAGGGTCAAGGATTAACCAAGGAAAGAGGAGAGGGGAAATTAAGTCAGTTGATGATCACTTTGACTATAAAAGTTTTGCTCTGGGAAAGGCAATGGATGACTTCAAGGGTGTATCAGCTGGACTTTAGTAGTGGAAGCAGAGCCACTATGAGCATTATGGTAAATCCATAAGGGATTTACCATAGGAATTAGAGTTTACACCGCCGTGAGAAGAGCAGGAAAAGGAAAGTCTGGCAGAGGGAGTTGGAGGATGGAAGAGTCAAGAAGCACTGATTTGGGTTGGCAAGACAAAGCTTTCAGAGAGACTTGAGAAGCAAAGCACAGCCAACCTATGAAGCAAGGCTGTGAGCAGGAGCTCAGGGAGACCTCAGGAGAGCTTATGGCTTTGACAGCTACTGCCTCTGTGGGTCTGGAATGAAGCATCTGGTGATGGGCCTGGAGCCACACTGGTCAGCAGGTCCTGCAGTCTGGATGATGAGAGGACAGTGAGGATAAACTGGGACCCACCACGTACCTTTGCACCTCTTCATCTCTGTATCTGGTGTGTTTCCAATAGTGTATTTCCACTGAATTTCCTCTCCTAACTAATGCTACAGGAAATTCCACAGGAAGGGGATTCTCCTAATGTACTTCCAAGCTTAACCAGGCTGTCAGTAGGCACAATTCAAGACAAAGAGTGATGCAGGAAAATCAGTTAGGAAGCTATGTTGCAGAAGTCCATGCACGATGTGACTAGCAGAGAGGGAAAATATGATTTAGGAAAGAGGAAAAAAATGCACATGGACTTGGCAATTCACTAAACAAATATAAAGAATTTATTTTTAGGGCTAACACTAGCTAAAATTAGAAATATCACAATTGACAGATAAATATAATTGACAACAATGACTTGCACATACTAATAGTCCAGTTTTAGCATTAGCAAAGGATTTTAAACCTATGTTGGGGAAACTTTTGTCCCTTGCAGCACATTGAAGAGAAAAAGCCATTATTACACTGTAGTTTTTAAAATTTCAAATAAATATTTTATATGAAATGCTATCAAAACTTTATTAAAATGAGAAAATTTCTTAGAGGTGGCATAAGATTTTACTCACCTATGACAGGTTTTTCTTGTGAGTGTAAAAACATTATGCTGGATTTTTAGCAGTGAAGATTCTTCTTGTTTGGAGGTTTGAAGACCTATGACTCCAACAGCCAAAAGACTAAGATTGGAATGGTTCCCTTCCAGAATACTTGAAGCAGTTAAGCAAACTTGCTCCTATTTCCTCTAACACTGAAAAATCAAATCTCATAAGAATTCCTGTTGATCCCCAAATCCATCCAACACAACTTACTAAGGCTCCCCTAGTCTGACCCACAAAGTAAATAAGCCTCCAAGGATACAAAAGAAAAGGGTCTTCTCTAGCTTTCTTAGGAAACAGAAAAACCAACAGCTTTTCAGGCAAACCCCCATGAGTATCAAAATCTCTCTCTTCTAAGTAACACCACAGGCATAATGTAAGGATCACTGGGCCGGGCACGGTGGCTCAAGCCTGTAATCCCAGCACTTTGGGAGGCCGAGGCGGGTGGATCACGAGGTCAAGAGATCAAGACCATCCTGGTCAACATGGTGAAACCCCGTCTCTACTAAAAATACAAAACATTAGCTGGGCATGGTGGCGTGTGCCTGTAATCCCAGCTACTCAGGAGGCTGAGGCAGGAGAATTGCCTGAACCCGGGAGGCGGAGGTTGCGGTGAGCCGAGATCGCGCCATTGCACTCCAGCCTGGGTAACATGAGTGAACTCCATCTCAAAAAAAAAAAAAAAAAAAAAGGA